>NC_083597.1:27505196-27808226 GCF_020882245.1 Rhopalosiphum padi | reverse complement strand
ATTTTAATTTTTGGCTCAGTTTTTCGTTTTTATAGATACCATTACACAGGGGTTCTTCAATAAGCTATACGTTAGCAAATTATTGTGTGCCAAGTAGGTGCCTAAAATTAATTAACATACGTATAATGTGTATAATAATATAATATTTAATAGTATTATACATTTTTTAAATTAATTTGATATGCCAACATAATCGTTAGACTGATCAATTGTATAAGCTTATTATAATATGACATTTCTGTGTGTGTAAAAATGTTTAATACATTAATACCCCAATTATATAGGTTCTCTAATTCTTAAGATTATTGGCCGATTTTCTTATTTCTGACTTATACGCACAATGCGATGTATTACAATGGGACGGTAGACGGGTATAAAAATATATGTATAATAGTAAAGATAAAATTATAACATTCACTTTGAACGTATAAGACATCACGCTCGATGGATAGTGAGAGAAAAAAAATCGAATAAACCATTATTCAGATTTAAAAAATATATACGAATAAACGGATGGCCCTTTTATTTTTATTTTTATAATTGGATAAAAGGATATATTTTATTATAAATGCATACTATTTTAATGCAATAAAATGTAAAGGAAATGTTACATTGAAAAAAAAAATAAAACAAATTTATAATAATATTATCAACAAAAAGAAATAAAACGTATATATAAGTTAACTTTTATTCTACCCTGGTATAACAGAAAAGGATAAAACGAGAAAAAATTATTTACCAAAAATATTAAAACTAAGAGTATAAATTATATTATTTGAATATTAATTAAGTACCAATATTTTATTTCATTGGACATTTTATATTTCATTTCTAGATAAATAATACATATTAAATTATAATAATATATCATAGTAATAGTATCCCACATTATATATAACTTGATATTGCATTTATATAAAGATGGCTATTAAAATTTAGTGATAATTTTAAATAGAAGTATAATAGGTTAAAAACGATATTATTAAATATCTTTCTTCAATAGAATTATCATTTATTTTTTTATTTTATTTTGTTTCTAAATTTTAATGGTTTTGATGGCAGTGACTATAGATTAATTAAAACTACGTGATGCTGTTTCAAAATGTATTAATGATTAAACAAACCATTCATCGCATCACTAAAAATTTAAAATACAAAAATTTGTTAAAATCGTGATATTATTATTAAATTGGTTGTTTAATAACCTTGTTTGTATTAAAAAAGTTAGATCATTTCCATTCAGAATCGTCTTGCATTGTATACAATAATGTATCATTGAATTAATATTTAACACGTCCATAATGGATACTGTAATAGTTACCTAAGCTACTGAATGATGAGGTACACTCAACACCTCACCTAGGTACCGTACAGCAGAGCAGTTTACTAAATTAATGACTTTTTTCCTTAGGTGTAGCCACAATAGCCCTAGAATATAATGTTTGTTCATTCATAATGTAAACACTAAACAGTGTAAATCAATAACATCGGGGTCAAGAATATAAACATGCATATTATTTAATATTATCTTAGTTTATCTATATTATAATAATATTATGTTACACGTCCTCCTTTGAACTAAATAATTATGTAAATAATGTTATATTGAACACGAAAACAATCAAAATTAGAAATCACTCAATTTTAGGAGTGGTAAAAAATGTACCGTGTAAAAAGATTTTGATAAATCGACGTAAATGTACCTGGAAAATTTACCAGAAGTTTATCTCTAGAGTGATGATAGATGTGAACAAGATTATTTTGATGCAACATTTAGATTAAATGGTTTTTGACTTAGATTTTCAAAAGTTTTTGTTTTCAATTATCTATATATCTAAAGAGTTATACGTTCCTAGTTGGAAAAGTTATGTAAAATTAACCTTCTTACGTAATATGTCGCAGTACTAAATTATAAATGGGACAAAAAAAAGTACTGTTCTGAATAATTTTTAAACAACCACAATAATCGCTAGTATAGATAGTTAAATTTAGTGTTACACATCAATACAACTTGTTGAAGAAAACTATGATGGAATATAATATGTAGATGGAAATTTCGCTGATCAAAACTAGTTACTTTTTTCTTCAAAGCACATCAAGATTTTTAATAGATATTTTAAGTAATTATTTTTCTGCAAAATAAACCTAAAATTTAGATAAAAATCTTTTGATTAGCCTTATTATTTTCCTGATAAAATGGGAAAATATGAACAGTATCTAACTCAATACGTCTATATTTTTTTAAATTATTATCATCATAATTATGTGATTAAAAAAAAAATATATACATTTATAAAATCAAAAAACAATATAAGTTTTTCTTTAAATAACTTAATTTTACTTAATATATCTTTTGATCTGTAGGATCCAGGTTATAGTTGTTTTAATTATTATGGTATTGAGGTACAACCATGGTTATAAAGGCCCCGAGGGATAAGTCTCGGCATGATCCGTCAACCGCGATATGACTAATTTAAATTTACGTCAAGTCAAATTTATATTAATACCGTATGAAATTCTTGGTAATAATTGTGGTCGAAATTGATAAAATCGTTAACAAGACGGTAAACAAATAGATTATTTAAATAACGAGGAACTGTATTTAATTAAAAATCATTTAAAATACAAAAATGTAATGAATAAAAAAAGACTAAAACAGTTTTCCCCTGCTACACGTTATAACAATTGTATGAAAGAAAAATTATTCCCACGAATTAAATTAGTCATGTAATTAGTCATTATTATTTACTAAAATTATAATCAGTAATTACTATTAACAATTTAAAATGTTTAGCTAAGATTTTTATTGGATTTAAAAATTATTTATTATTTATTTAGTATCAATAATATATCTAGAAATAACTCCAAATACAAAATTATATTTGAATATAACCATGTCGTAGTTAATAATATTCCCTCCTTTTATTATATTTAATGAAAATAAAATAATAACACTATACTATGGTATACAAACTGAACAAGTTGGGTTAACTAAGATAAGCAAAGTTATAATAATTATTTAAGAAATAGAGTGAACAATTATATTTGACTTGCTGACTTTAAAGGAAAAATAAAAATAAAGTTTACTACTCAGCTTTAAATATTAATTATACAGCAGCGAATTATTACTTTAATTCCGTGTATTAATAGAGCAAATCCAAATTAATAAAAATAGTATGACGCAAGGATTTTGTTCATATTATTATACAATATTAACTAGGTAGGTTAGGATTTGTTTTGATATTATGATAATTCTTAATTTGTGTATATTATTATTCTTGAAAATTTAAGAAAATATTTCCATATTGCCTATATTTATTTAGTAATATATTAATTTGTTCTAACGATTTAGTAAAATCGTACACAACTTTTGTATACTTTTGTTTACTATACTATTTAGTATTTACATATACAAAATGTGTATTAATCATCGAAATTAATGAATTTATATACCAACCAACTTATAATTTCATATATTTTTATAAAAATACAACTTTTTAATATAAAATAGTATTTGTAAGCCTACAAATTATATTAAAACATTAGCGTTAACAAAAAAAAAAAATCAAGACTAATAACTTGATTTAATACATATATTTATACATAACAATAATTACAACAACTTATTACATATTCATTTTATTTTCTAATAACATTACTTGTATGTCTGTGATAAATAAGATAATTATTTAACGCATAATAAAACACACATTATCATATATTTTGATTACAATGCATCACAAATACTAGCTATAAATAATTTATGTTGAATACAATAAATTTGTTTATAATAATTACAGGTATATAATATTTAAATTCTGATTTTATAGTTACCCACTATATTATTATACAGCGTTATCATATTATATCAGTGATGCAATTTCTATAATGTGAAACATGTTTCTAATTGAATTAAATATGTATTATTAAATTCTCTAGACGAATTTTAAAATAGTTATTTATTAATAAATTATACGTTTTAAAGGAACAATAATTTTATATTTTCTTTGAGAATTCGAAAATTGAAATACTTTGAGTTTTCATAATCTTGGACAAACTTTACAATCAATAAGAATATTGTTTTTAAAAGTTTAATACTAAATAAATCTGTATTAGATTAATGTATTTAAGAATATAATATATTTAAAAATTTTAAATTCGATTTTACAAAATATTATATTATCAAGAGTATACCGTATACACTAATACACTATACACTTGATGTATTATGCTATGTTAATCGAATTTTATCATCTTGTAAATTTTACTTATATGTAGGTACATTTTACATTCCAATTGAAAGTACCTACCATTGAAAAGTTAATGACTTTCTATATGAATACTTTAATTTATTCACTTTAAGAATCCTGTTTCATTACAAACCAAAATTAAATAATGGAACGACGAATATTGATTTGTGCTGAATTAATTTTAATATTTCCATTACTTATCTAATAAACATATTGGTCATTATTAAATTGATTGGAAACCAAAGCGTTGTTTTAATAATTCAAAACACAACTGCATAAGTTTAAAAATAACGTAATTAAATGCTTAGATTAGTTTAGTTTAAGTGTATTACATTATGTGTACGTATGTTAAGCCTTGGTTATTGAAAATTGTTAGTGTTTGAGGTTATTGTATAACTAATCTTTTTTTTCCATTAGCTTTAATATAATTATATAGTTAAATTATCTTTTTAGTAAAAAATACAACCTTTTCATGTCCTGCAGTGATGCCATGTGGAATTATGATAAACAGTACGATTTTCATGCTGTAAATTATCAGATCTCAAATATGCGACTTTTCATTTTACAATACGGGATAAAAGGATATTGTTATCAATAATGTTTTCATTAATAAGTACTATAAAAAATATTTTAGTTTTTAACATTTAAATCTCTTTTACCTGTTAAGTATATAAGCATACAATAAATACAAAAACTGCTTTGGATTTATTTTGATTGTACTTACACATATTACATAATATGTAATACAATTATATATATTTAATTATTTTTTTTTTAAATCGATTACATATAATATGACGTTATTCTAATATATTATATAGCCTTAATTTATTTTTAATAGCAAACAAATGGTTAAAAACGATTTAGAAAATGATTATATCAGTATTTTTTTTACGCTACAAGTACTACTGATTTTTAATTTGAAGGTTATTTCGATTTTCAACACGGTTTACGATAAATTTTGAAATGTATTATATTACTATAAGTAAATATGATAAACCACGATTATTATATCTCGAAAATGTTGACATGAAAACTGTTTTGCAAGGGTTGATATCTAATTTGAATTTCCCATAGAAGTTTTGAATACGGAAGTTCAATCGGGGTGAGAAGGACATGGGGTCGTCGTTGGGTTGGAGACTGATGGCAAGGAAGGCAAAGGGCACATTGGACAACTGGAAAAACCGCATTTTATTGGAGACCGAACAACCCCCGGGCACGTATATTATCCTACGGGCCATTTTTCCCCCATGCCACCACCACTGCAACAGATCTCGTATTTTTATCGGTTTCTTCCTTCGGCTGGTCGCCGATATCCTCAACAGCTATGCGGTTACCTACCATTTGGCGATGCCGGATATAATCGAAATGAAATCCGATGGTATCCCCGTTATCAATCACGTCATTGCGATCGTTTTTCCTTTTTTTTTTCTGCGTTTTTATTTTTATTTTTTTATACGCACACGCACGCCCGGTGCTTTTTTATCAGTCACGGCAATCGTCTCGGTTGGCCGCGTTGCACATCCCATTTTTCTCTCGTGGCCCCAAGATCCGTGTGTCATTAGTTTTAAATTTCCTCCACGCGTCTGTATACACACACACACACACACACACACACACACATATGTATATATATATACATGAGTGTGTCCCTTTTAACTTACAACTTATATACGTGCATACACACACACACACACACACACGTGCGTGCGTGCGCATAACTGCATATATTATATTATACATAGATATATTGGAAACAGTGTACGATTTCAATAAAACATCGGTTGTTATAGTGTCCCCTCGTCCATCCACAACAATAGATGGTATAGCAATATTACTTGTATCAGTCTCGGTTTGTGTGCTTGGAATGTCTTATAACTGACGACGCAAAAATTTCAAATACTCAAGTGTTTTTTGAGTAATGAAACCCTCATTTTATTTAGTGTGCATACACACACGCGCATACTCTTGTATAACCGTCACGGATTGTGACTACTTTGCAGTGCTTGCAGGGTTTGTAGGAATTACGCGTATGCTTAGTGGTATACAGTACAACAGTTAAATACGTGATTTCGATTATTTGAAATAACCATAAGATAGAATGTATAATATACAAATTTTGCTAAAATTATAACGGAAAACCTTCGAAATAAGGTGATAATTTATATGTATTCAACTCAAGTAAAAACATTTGGCGTATTTTTAATTCATAATACTTTGTTTGAGAATCTCTAGTACATAAAATTATTCACAACCGTAAAATATAATAATAGATAATATAATAGATACTACTTATTTCTATATAAAATCCAAATATTTACTAAAAATTATTTTGAGATATATAAAACAAAATGTTATCATTATACAGTCATTGACTTTATTTGTCTTAAAATATAAAATAAATGCTAATTTCAGTATTAGTTCCTTTATTTGTATTTCAATGAGTTCATAAAACAAAAGTGTAATATAATATAATATTATAGCTACTATAAAAATCAATCTAGAATTTAAGAATAGAAAAAATGTAAATTGCTAATAACCACGATGGTCAAAGCTGAAATAGGAAGATCAAAAATTAATAATTACACAATATTATACATAAATGATACTGAACGTCAGTACTATAGTCTATAATAGATAACATATTAACATATTACACACCTGCTAGTGTAAAAATACATTTTTATAATACACTGTTGTTTGTTTTATGAGTTTTAAAATTGTTATATAATTGTTCATAAACATATTTAATACAATAAATTGTAAATATAATAGGTATATAAAGCAGTATTCAAAAAATAAACTTTGCTAAAAAGTGAAATTACGGTCAATAACCTAAAAAAACTACAACTCTATTGATACTAGACGTGCTAGTAAACATATTTTTAGAGAGAGGTTTAATTAATATTGATTGATTAATTATAATTTGCATAAAATATGATGTACCTATATCAGATTATTACACCGTTATTTTTTTTTATATATACATAGGTTAAATTAATTTACATACTTTATTCAATACACTGGGAATTAATTTTAAAATTACATTATTTTTTAGAATTTATTGATTTAAAATATTTAACTGTAACGGAATCCAACTCTATTTTTTTTAAATATCGTTTAGAAAAAACAAAATTGTATTGAATAAATTAGTTATTTTATTTTTGAGGTGCTTTTAAACAGTCTAAATAATTACATTAAAGAACATAGAGTATATTAATTACATATAGGTATTTAAAATTATGTCTGTACAAATCTAAATCCATTTTCAAAATAATAATATGAGTAATTTATAATATTAGATACCAACATCATATAAGTATATAACTTATGTTTCAATTAGGTTATTATATAATGTGTTGTTTTTTATCGTAAAAATATAGTACACTGATAATATATATGTATGTTTAACCCTATTTAGCTTGTGATAGTTTATAAATATTTACTAGATCTTTTTATTTCGAAAAATAAAATATTGGTTCAAAAAAATTGTTGAACACTAAACATACAAATAATTTGTTCTATTTTTTTTAAAATAAAATAAAACTTTTTTAAGATGATTCTATTTAATGCAAGAATAACTTTAAGTAATACCAACTCTAAGTCTTTTGAAAATCACATTTTTAAATATGAAAGTATCAAATTCAAAGTTGATGTCATTGTATTTTTACTGAAAATGCGTGATGGAAATATAATATACTCGTAGGATGCTTTAAATATAAAATTTAATAATTTTTTTACTAATAATAGGTATAAGTATAAATTTGATTATATTATTCTTATTTTTAAATTGAAATACTGAATAGGAATGAAAAATATAATATAACAATTATATACTAACATTCAATTATACCAACTAGTAACACGTATGTTTCATCTCTAAAAGTATGTGTCTATATTTATTTAATATAATATCACTAAGTGTAGTTATTTTTCTTTCTAAAGTTTGAGAAACTAAAATCTGCAACTACCCACTTCACAAAACCTTGCTCAGGGGCTCTTTGAACTTCGGAGAAACAATTGCATGATTAATGCCGCTAGCTTTAAGTTTTTTATTGTGATGATCCATGTTTCAATTTACAGTAATAAAACATTGGCGGATATAATGTTCTTTTGTAGAATATGTTGTTTTGAAAAGAAAATACAACGATATTCTAGTGAATTCGATTTAATTTACAGAATTCAATGATTCGGTATAGAAATGTGTTATAAATAATATTCTTGAATATTTGTATGTATCGTATGTAATTTTTATATTATAATAATAAGCGAAGAAGAAATTAAAATGAATAAATCAGAAAAAAAATTGTATTGATGGACATTTTTGTTTTGCATTTCATCAAATTGTAATAAGAAATTTAAATCATAAAAGAGAATGAAACTTAGTATTAATAAATACAATTGATTAAATAACAGCTCGTGCTAAATTGATTCTAAAATGAATAAATATTCATAAACAATTAACTCAATTTTATAAAATTAAAAATATAATGACATTTTGTTAAAACAATACGAACAACACTTCGAAAGTAATATTATATTATCGTAATTTTCATGATATTACAATTATTATATTCTAATTATATTTTCAATCAAAGAAATTTTCTGAGTAAAGTACTGATATCCAATGATATATTTATTTTTATGTTATACTAAAATTCTGTAACTAATTTCAAATATATTGATTTTTATTTTAAAAACAATTACGATAATTATGTTAAATAAATGGACCATAACAGAATTGATAATTATTTCAGTCGTCTCACAAAATCTAATCTAATGGTAATTTTACGCATATATTTACATATCTATAACTTATCATTTAATACCTAACCAATCGATGAATTTATACTTTTATATATATATATAACGTTAAACAAAAGTGAAGGGGTGCTTTATTCATTTTTTTTTTTATGCGTGTATGTGAGTCTGATGTAGTTCGTAAATTGTGTACATAATACGTGGTGTAAATGACATTTTTATGTTTGGATTTTAGAGCCTCTCTTTTTGATGGAGTGGTCAGTTGACGCGGAAAAAACTACCCCGGTGCCATAACACCTCCGCTGACCCATGTTGTTTTCCCCGCAGTGGCGCTTAACCTCTCCACTCATTTCCCAAATGGCTGAAAATGCGGATATATTTTTACACGCATCCGATTCACATTAAAACCATCGCTTTCATACTGTATCTACCACCCCCATTCATACCGTTGACCCTTCTCCCGTTAAATCCACCGGTGACCGGGTATTATCATCATTCTCTTATCTTCGGGTTTGTTTCAAATAATATGGCACCCGTAAATCATGTGCGACTAACCACTGTCACCGCAACTACCACCTTCCTCTGGGAAACAGGAATGTCTACTATCCGTTAGAGATTATATTGCATTGGGAATATTTTCTAAAACCGATGCCGCAATGAACGTATTAATGTCCACGCATACAAATACATTGTAATCATTCATTATTTTATTTATTTTAACGCTCAGGCTATAGTTTATCAGCCATTTATAATAACAATAATAGCAATTACAATGCTAATAATACTATTATAATATGACTTCTATAATACCACCTAAATAGTTTAAAATAGCGTATATTTAATACATGGATACAAAATTAATATTAACAACATGCTTGTGTGTAGTGTAAAAATAATAATAACAATACTATTTTTTTGATAAAGTATTTGTAATTTGAATTGATTAAACGTTTATTATTTTTATATTATGCATGTATACAAAATTAAATTAACAATGCGTGTAGATCGATTGTGAAATAATTGAAACTGTTTATTTAAATCACATTATCGTGTTGTTTTAAAATATTATTATCCTTGATTCCTTGAACAATGAAATATAGAGAATATTAATGCATTTCCGATTATCGACGAATGCGATGTGTTCAAGCATTTTATAGTATTATATTGTGCTTTTTGGTTCAATGTTTATTTTATTTTTAAGCTGATATTGAAAATATATTGCAATTACCTACGGTGCCATGTCCCGATGAGAATGTATTTGAATTGACAATAGTCAATAGTTAAAGACATGAAAGTACGTAGTTGTTAGTGGAGTAAAAAATATATAAAAACGTACACGCTTTATGTAAAAATAAGCAGCTGTGACCATATACCACGTTTTAGAAATATCTTGGTTCTTGAAAATCGGACCTAGATAAACTGTAAACCATTAAGTATAATATGTGTACATAACTTGTCAAATGCTTTCAATTTCTCTCACATTCAGTAATTTTCATCCATGTATCTACTAGATGCGTAGGTAATATTACAATTAACAATTCTTAAAATTATAATATTATACATGTTACAATAATCATCAAGTAATGTATGTGTTTTGATCAACAAATCCAAACAAAATTTATTAGTTATTGTTCTTAACTAACTTGTTTTATAAACACATTTTTATTGCTAATTGGCTACATCAATAACACAAGTTTTGTAGCGATTTAAAAAAGTAAAATATATTTTATACTAATTTTTATAATGATAACGTTAACATACTAATATAAATTATATCATTGTCACAGTTCTGGTTTATGTTTTTATTTATTGATTGATTGATTTATAAATGTTATTTATTAATTTTAAAAAGGACTGTAGTAATTATGTTTAAGTTAAATTTTGTAGTTCAACAACATTTTTAAACATATATGATAACAAATATTAATTGTACAGTAATTAGCAATAATGTAAACTGGCCTTTAAAATCAATTTAAAAAAAAAAAAAACAATTCACTGTGGAAGAATTTGACGAATTTGAAAACATTTAAATATTTTATTTTTTTCTGTGAAATTACTTGTTCATTGAGTATTATTCTTAAAAATAATGTACCATTTATTATTATTTTTTTTTTTTTATCTAGTTTATTTAGTAATACCACACCGACAAACAAAATATGTTGTATCGGCATACCTATTAATATTTAATAAATAACCAATATAAAAAAATTGTAATCACGCTTAAATTAGTTATATAATGGTGAATTTATCTAAAGGTTAATACATAATAATATGTATTTATATATCTAAAATTGAAGTTTTTAGTTTTAAATGTATTAACTGCCTGAATAAATTCACCGGCTATTTTTAAATAAATAATATACTGCGTGATCATGTGTGAAATAAAGATTTTTTATTCGGTAGAAGTGAACCGTACGACGGCAGATGTTTGGACAAGTATAAATATTTATACCTATATGTTTATAATAATATGTTATATTATATACATTTTTTTTTATTTATATATAAATATTTTTTTGAGCAAATTCTATCCTAAGACAATACACTATAAAGTAACACGTAATTCTGTCGTTGGCAAGAATAAAAAATATATTTGATTCCAGTAAAATTCTACAATTTAAATATTAGCAATAGTCACTAGATATTAAACCAGGGTAGGTCTTAGTGTTTTTGGGAAAATAAAATATATATATTGGTCGTATGGCACTATACATTAATATTATGAATAAAACTGTTATAAAAATTTACAAAAAAATAAAATATTTATTTAATTATATTTGATATAAAATAAAGAAACATGGTCCACCGATATGTAAACAATTGTTTGTTTTGAGTTGATAAACTGTCACGAATCGTTCATACTATTAATTGGCATTATAATAATATACTGGTAACTCATATCAAACTGTTACTAACAGTGTTGCGACAGTCAATTTTAAATATTCATCTATAAAACTCAAATGTTATAAGAATTACCTGTAAATAGTTTTAAAAAAAAATATGCAATCAACATATTCATAAAAGTAATTTATTTTGCAAAATTTTAATTATTTTACTTCCTTTGAAAAAAAAAATAATTGAGTTTCATTTTTTTCAAGGATCTATGTTTTTATACCTAAATAGGATGACTTTATATGTATAATATGTTTTGGTGTATTGTTACTTAAAATAAACTAAATAATTTGATCAAATTTTTTTATACGACTCGTTTTTATTATAGGTAATATATAACACTTATCATATATCCATTATGCTTATCAACATACCTGTATTTCTCTTTATAATATTAGTGTATTGTAATTTTCATAATAAATCATTTATCGAGGTACAAAGCATAAACAAAGTACATATAAAGTATTAAAAAAATTAAAAAATACAATAATATTACATATTTCATTTTTTGAATACTTTATATGTACTTAGTCTATGCTTCCTACTTTGATAAATAATTTATTATGAAAGGTGTACCTAATGTATTAATATTTTTCACAACAATCTTACATTAGATTTGGACGTGTGGTATTATTTTTACCAACCACTTCCTATGTTATTATAAAACACTAACCACAGTGTACTATAGTGCTTTTTGTTTTAATATTTAAAATGATTTATTAGTGTTATAATGTTTTAGATGCCTATATAAATGGATTAGTACCTATATCAAATTAACACTACGAGTTAATTGTCACGTGACTTCTCAAACATTTAAACAACATCATTAAATTAAAATTAAAATGGTAATTTTAAAACTGCTGTAATATATATTATACAACTACTATACTTACTATATACTTTAAAGTAATCATATGCAACTTAACACTATATTATTGTATTAAAAGAAGTTTAAATATTTTTGTGTAAAACATTTATTATCATTTTTTTTAGCTGTATGTGAACCATGTATGTTAAAAATGTGAAAAGGTTGAAGTAATAGTGGGAAAATAATGTTAAAACGTGAACTCCGTGTGAATCATCCATTAATTTTAAACGTGTACCATGTGGTTTCATCAACTCATTTCAAAATATTTCTGAAAAATGTCACATCGAATAATTATCAACTGCGAAAACGCGACAACGTATATAATCTAAATGAGGTTTCCTATAAAATATGCAATAAAATAATACGAGCGTACTAAATTTGAATATACACTATTCTTATAATTTGAAGCTTTATTAATTCTAGAGATTGTATAATATTTTATATTTTATCATTTATATTATAATCGTTTAATATATATATATAAGCTTACAAGTTTTCTTTAATATAATAGATAATTTATCTTAATTTTAATACTAATGTAAATTATTAGAAAACAATTATATACTTGATAATGATATATTTCAATTTAATTGATCATAATTGACCAATATTTACAAACAGTTGTTGCTAGTTTATTAAAAAATAAATAAAAATTATATTTTATAAGAAGCTAATGATTTTTTAAATGTAATAAAAAACTCTAGTTGAATACACTCATAGCCAAAGACAGTGTTATAAATAGTACCTATTCAATATCATAATATATTTTCTTGTGTATCTTACATCATTTTTATTAGCAAGTATAAAGTATGTCAGATCAAAGACAACGTATCAACCTTATAGTTAGGCACCTACTCATATGTAGTAACTACACAATGATGATAACCGAATAAAAATATATACGTATACAGAGATTGTCAGCTTTAGACCATTAATAATGAATCTCGCCCAAGCAATACCTAATCCATATTTTATGGTATACACGTGCATACATCACCGTAGAATATTCATTTTTCTTACACATATCAACTCATCCTACATGTGAATACTTTCATATTCAGCTACCGTCTTACTCGTCAAAATGCCAAATGTACATCGTTTTCTGATAAAAATAACACTATAGGTAGGGCTTTTATTTTTGGTCAATACACTTGTAAATACTGAATGATATAAATTATAAGCAAATACAAGGAAATTGCTTTGTGGCAACAAAACATCCTTTGTTTATTTCCTCAATATTTTTGAATAAATTACCTAATATACTCATGTGATATTGAACCATAGAAAGTAAGCATTATAAAACGTTAAATACACAAAGGAATATGGATATTTTGATTAAATTGAATATATTTACTAAAGGGAATATTATATTAGATGTTTTCAAAATATAAATTGTACTTTTTATTAAGTTGATATTTTCTGTATCCATCTACTGTTTTATCCTTAAATTATGATTCAACACGCATGCGTTGTTTATAGTGAATATTTTAAAATGATTTATAACAGACGTTTTTTTTTTCTTGTCTACCCAACTTGTCATGAAAAACTTGTTGAAGTCATAATTATTATAAGGGCGTGAGTAGGAAATAAAAGAAAAATAAAAGTGAATATATTTATGTACGCGAAAAAAAAGAATCCTTTTAATCTTTAAGTAAAGATGTTTTTCCTTTCCTCTTTAGAAAAAAAATGATTACATTATTTTCAGATTATTAATGGTTGAACATATCAGAATAACTCCCATCAGTATAGTAGGATTATCATATTATATACGAGTATACACCAAATTTCTTGGTATTTTAATATTGAGACATAATTGATTTAGGTGAACGTGATAAAATCATAATGAAATCATTAACACTTTAACGGCAAAAATACAAATATGTATTAACAATGTTTGCACACGATGGTTATTAATTATTATGGTTAGATACTTAATAAATACAATAATTATCCAAAAGTGTTAACCATTTACCATAAAATTGATAAAGTTGTTTTAAATTTTAGTTCTATCAATAGACACTAAATTACGAGTATTATATTATCATCATTGATTAAATAACAATAAATATTTTGCAAATAATATGTAATATACTTATATAATATTTATGTTTAAGGCAATTCGTATAACATTACAATATTACGTTAACAGCATATATTATGGTCCATGCGTACAACTTCAAACTTTCTATCAATAATGAACAATAGCAAATAGCAAATAATAATAATAATAATATTATCGCCGTAATAGCCCCCAAAAACGTAATTCTCAATATTAATGTTTTACGTTACCACAGTGTATCGTTCGTTTGTATATACCTATATATAGATATAATATGTCTCTATAATCCAATTATTAATCCATTAGATGTATGTCATTGCTCTGCTGAGTCGTAGTAGGTACCTATACGAAAAAATAAAATTGACCAAATCGATATAAAAGGGCAAAAAATAATATTCATAAAATAAAATAAAAAAAAAAAAAATAATAATAAAAAATATATATATATATATATATAAATGTACATAAATATATGGAAAAAAAACACCCTATACGATCCAGATTTATACCGCGACAGGTCTGTGCGCCCGGTGTGTATGTCATAATTTGTGTCTAATGTTCAATAAATTCCCGGTAACCCACACACTCGCACTCGCGCCGCCGACCCCGAAACTGCGTGGGCGGTAGTTGCGGGTACGCGCGTACGGGCGGGAGAAGCGGGGGAGGGGTGATGGGAGGGGGAGGCGAGAAGAGGGGGTCTCGCGCGCAGTGGGCAAAATGAATTGTTGGCCCCGCGAGAGCAGAGGGAACGCCGCCACGCGTTATTGAAATAAGAGCGCCGGCATAATGGCGATCCCCAGGCGCGCGCGAGAATAAGGAAAAATTCCGTGGCCGCGCGTATAGGTACGTTACCGGTGTGGCAGCGGCTGCGGCGGGGGGGGGGGGCAGTAGAATATAGCCAGTACACATAATAATATACCGTATAGGTATAAACCGCGCGTATACGGACGTATACGTATATATAATATACATATTATATACCATATATATTATGATGGTATACGGGTATATACCGCACGCGTGTGTGTGTGTGTGTGTATAGGTGATGTAGGTGTATACCTACTACGCCGAGCGCGCCCGGTCCCGATGCAGCGCGGCGACCTTAAACCGTTTCACGCAACCGCCACCATATTATAGCCGAATAACTCCTGTGCGCGAACCGAACTGCACCGGTGTAGACGGTGTGGGGGAGGAGGGGCCGGGGCGGATGTAGCTCATGAAAAATCCCATTTGTTCTGCTAGTCCATTTCCCGAAATGAATATATATGGCGTCGCGAGCTGTTGTTATGTGCCCGTCTGCGTCTCCACATATTATTCTATGTATGTATGTATATATATATGTATATAATATATACGCGTAGGTTCGCGCGCGTGTTACCGCACACGTACCGCCCTCCGCGATACTACACTGGTGCAATGTGCGTGTATAGGATATCTAACCGTTTCTTTCGTCACCAGAGGAATCCTCCCGTTGCTGGTAGATTTAAATTCCTGTACGTATTCTTTTAACAACCACCCCCGCGGTACAGTCATCCGGCAACCCCACCGGATATCCGTTTGTTTCTGCCTTGCTGCCGCCGCCGCCGCCCGACAATAGTAACGACCCATATATATTGTACGCATACCGTTCGCGCTTTCTCCGCGGTTACTAATATATAAGTCACGCACATGTACACATACACGCACACGCACCCAAACATCTACTGGATAAGCAAATGACTGTTTCCGATGTATATATACGGTCTGTGGACAGCAGCTACCAGTTGAATAATAGCGAATATAGTTATTCGGATTTTTTCCTATTCGGTCATCCTTGAGTTCGACACGCTGCGAATGATAATATATTTTTAATTTCGTATATACATATAATATATTATTATATTATAGGCACACGATATATTATGAATGTATACGATTGTGCTATGACTTCGGCATATACATTATAACTCAATCGATACTCAAAGACATAATATTATTATCGATTAAAGTTTTTGGTTCACGGGTGTGTGCCTATTTATGCGAGTACCGGGTGCCTATAGTTCCTACACGACTTAGGTGTCAAATAATTCCGAAATAATTTGATTTTGCTTTTGTATCGGCTTTATTCCGCATATTTACGATGAAATCATTTATAATCTAAAGCGCAATTCTAATGCAAAATAACGATATTTTGAACACGCTTATTGTTCAATTTATACTATAATATCCCTTAAAATTAGTATTAATATAAATATTAATATAAGTATTATATTGAAAACATAATTACTGTGAAATCGGATGATTTGTTTTGAATAAATGTAAGAAGATTAATATAAATATATATATATATATATATATATATATGTGTATGTATAATAACGATTCGAAAAGGATTTGAAAAAATGTAACATAATATTAGTATAATATTGTAATGATCGAATATATTACTTATAATATACTGTTCCAATACGCAGCAATAAACTATAGTTAGAAGTCTAGAGAATACTTGCGGAAAACTTGCTACTTTATGGAAAACAGAGAGTAATGAATTCTGATAATAAGCCATTTGAAATGTATATAATATTACCCTATATTTGTAGGGAGCCCGTCAATCTGATGATGGTCAACATGTTCGAAATATAATCCTCAGGAAAACTTCCCATGTTACAGTAAATATTATTTTGAATGTATAATATATGAATAAATAATACATTTGTAAATATTCATGACATAATCAACATTTATCTTGTATTTATATATCATATAATTTAAATAATGTTCATTTTCCAGGAAAGTTTTAACATTAAAGATTAATTATATTCAATTTTTGCTATCATTATCATATTAATGGTCTTGTGCATTTCAATATTTATATATAATATATATATAAATATTATATAACACTATAATAATTATACAAATAAGGCTTATCAATTATCATTTTATTTTCTATTAAATAATGTAGATTTTTCCATTCGTATACTGTCGCAATGTTTTTCTAGAAAATTCATTAAATATATCATCAACTAGTTTATATAATAGTGCACTTCATTGAACATAAAAAAAATAAAATAATAATAATAAATAAAGATTGTTCATTAAACATTTTTTTTTTTTAATATCAATTGATTCTGTTCATGACACAGTTCTTATTTAATAAAACACGTGCAACTACGACAACCTATTTAGAGTCATAGGGTATAAAATATTCGATGAACTCATCTTTAGTAGTTTTACCCTTTTTATCGTATACGTATCCATTTTAGTATCCATAAGTATTAGAATATTGTTTTATATAATATATCAATCATAAAATGTTATAAATAACGATTAGACGGCCTCAAGATGTACATATTAAAGGTACCGATGACTACTGTACGCACGCAGAAGCATTGTACTCGTAATAGAAAGAACGTCGTTCGATGGAGTTTTTATAAAAACTAAACATTTTGAATTGCACCTTTATGTTTATGTGAGTATTGCCGTTAGTACATAATACTGCAATCGAAATTCAAGACGGCTATAATATGTGATTTGGTACTGAATGTCGATTTCAAACGATGCTGCGCCATCGCCAAAGATGGCCGTTAGCAATTATGTATTTCAATTACGGCACATCGTTTGAAATCGATTTCACATTTTCAAACATTACGTTTCGCACACAGTGGTCTGAAAAATAGTTTTTAAAAAAAGTTTTTAAGCTGAAAACAAATTATAAAAACTTATTGTTAACAACCTGGCCTGTATATGATACATAAATATAAAACCTAATGCTCAATGGAAATACAATTTTCTAAAATTGTAAGCAGTGTGTAATAAATAATAAGTATAATAACCACGTATTTACATTTCCTGTTAATGTGTTACAACAATGTGTGAAAACAGCTAATATTTGCCTTTTAAATTATTAAAATTGAACACTAGTACATTTGATATTAATGTCTTAAAATTATACTTATGATCATTTTGGTATTGATAATGGGAGATATGAGATAAATATTCCACTAAACTCCATGAAATCAAACAAAATATCAATCATTGATCCTTTCTTCTCGATTTGTCTAAAAAGTTTGAAGTAATTATTTCAAAACTTAGAACGACCAAACAAAAATATCACACAATCGCATCTAATAGCAAAATAGTATGCCATAAATCACAATATTCACCTTTTTCAAAATTAATTTATAAATAAAAATGTATAATGTTTTCATCGAATGCCGCACGTACACATGCCTATACAAAAGATAAAATTCTAAATTTCTAGAATTACGGTGTGAATTGCTTAATCGTGATCCAGAATTAATCATTGCCAAATGTAACGTAGCCACCACGTTAATTAACTCGAAAAACATTAATATCTGTTAAATATTTGTATATTGTCGTATTTGTTAACGGCGTATCTCTATTTTTATGTAATCTATTAAAACATATAAGTAAATACAGTCTGTAAATCTCTTCCAATAGAAATTACTGCCAAGGGTTATTTTAAATAAATAATAAAAATGAAAAATAAAATCCTTTGTGTACGCATGCTAATAAACTGAACATTTTTTTAATCGATATTTGGTACCTATGTGCTTATGTACCGTTATTGACTCATTATAACAAAATACATACTATAATTTTTACATTTAAAAACTCAACAAAGTAATACAATCCAAATGTAATAATAAAAAATCCCAGACCTGGTACAAACACTCCTTTTATGGTTAGGGTATTATAGTTTTGAACAATTCTTTGTCAGTTTTCTAAAAAATGTACAAAAAAAAAATAATATTGGTGATCCACATACGTAGTTTTTATCAGGATCTCAAATATAAAATAAATAATAATATATCTCTCGTTCTGATAACTTATGCAACATCATTTTATTGTGATGTATTTTTAGTATTCGTATTTTATTAATTCGTTAAGTGTGTTATTGTAAAAACCTAATCACAATAAAAATGTTAGATATTGACAGAGGAATAAACAGCTAAATTCCCGATCCATATTATAATATGTATATATTATATACACGATTACCAATGGAGTTTTTGTTATTTTTTTTTTATTTTTTGTTACTATCATTGCAATTCAAATAAATTATCCAAAGGTTCTTGTTTTTACCTTTTTCGATAAACCTTTAAAATAGCTTATTGTGGTAGTATTGGCAGTAAAAAATAAAATAAAAAATAATGCAAGAAGTACCCAAGAAACGGAATAAGAATTCGCGGCAGCTTTATAACGGCTTTTGTACATCCATGGTTTTTTTTAGGAAAACAAATCCCCACATTGACAATACGACATATTTGTACGACTCACGTAGGAAATTTCAATTTTTTGTCGATCACGTAGAAATTTAAATGTGATCAAATTTAAATTACAAATTTGCTTTTTATATGAAATGTATTTAAATTTTCGGTAGGTATACAAATTATTTTGTTTTATTTTCCATTACTATTTTAAATGTGTACCTACATTCGTAAGTTTAGTACAAAAGTATATTATATATCATAATACTATACAAAATTATGGATGCATTAATAATTGTATTTAAAAAACATTGTAGTTACTAAAGAAAAATCTAAACTTAGATCTCTATTTTTTGACATTGTAAATTGCATCAATTATATTTTTCAGTGTTCCTCTGCTTAAAATCAATTATGAATAACTATAAAAAAAAAGCAATACTTTATATAATTATATTATATATATTTTCATTTATAAGTATAATTACACTTAAATGTTATATACAATTTTCAATTGGTCTGTATAATATTAAGAATAAAATATTGTGAAAAGATTATTTTTGTTTTGCATTACAATACCAAGAGTCCGTTTAAATAATATGTCGGATACTACTATAACACTAGAATGTTCAAGCACATTTTTCATTGAATTCATCATCACGCACTATTAAAATTTGGCCAGATAACATGCAGTTTACTGTGAACAACATCATTAATTTCAACATGACCGAGCCCTGCTATTAACACTTAACAGTTTAATAATACACAACGGCTATCTCCCTGTGGATATCCTGGCCCAACTGCTTTGTCTTTGAGCGCCTCGTTATTTTACGGCAATGATGGTAGCAAATTCACTGGGTGTATACAAAACTATATTACACGCTGTACAAGCACGTTTTTGGGTGCTGATACAGAGAATATTAAATGGATTTTGATGAAACTAATGAGTCGGAAATTTATTAAAGGCATTTGTCGATAGAAGTGAGAACCCTTTCCAACCCGCTCTCTGAGCAGGTACCCATGTTGTCCCGGAAACCTCTGTTTGATTAGCTTAAGCTGATAACTCCATCGAGTTTTGCTATATGATTCATATTTAAATAAAATCCCTACATTTTACGTAATATCCATATTAATATTTTAATTATTCACAATATTTGCAACGTTATAAATCTGATCTATTTCTGTTTTTTGATTTTATATTGATAATGAAATACTCAGAACATAAGTAATGCTAATAGTAATAATATGACGTGATAATTTATTTACCTATGATATTATCATCTTATATACTTTTTAAACAAATATAATTCTTTAAAAATTGATCCTTTAAGAAAACGTAATATGTTATAGCATTAAATGTATCCCTAATACATTGTAGGAACTACATAATAAAAAAAATTTACGGCTTTCGGTCATAAATAAATCACTAAATGTTGTTCAGTAATTTATAAAATTGCAATGGAATAATAATTTAGGAAAGCAAATAATTGTCCAAAAATGACTATAGTAGATTTCTTGCTTTACGGTATTTATATAGTTTCAAACAGGATAATTTTAATTAACCTTTAATACTGTTGAAGTTTTCCGCGAATAAAATCGTTTTATACTGCTTGGATATTTTACTAGTAATAGAGATATCCAGATACATATTACTGTAATATAAACCCAACAATACTACAACGGTCATATGCGATCGATTTGGGTGAATGCGTTTTACTAGGTCACATAATATTATGATACGTTATGAGGGAGACAACAATTTTAAATTACAATGACATTATTTAGTTGTTCTAAAAAAAAATTGTTTACAATTAAACACAAACACACACAATTCATAACGTCAGAAGCTTAATAAAAACAATATGGATTTAAAAACAATTCTAGCAAAGGTAATAGCTAATCAATTGAAACTGCATAATAAAAAAATTTCGGTTTAATCGCATTTGGGGTTGTTCCGATTCATTGTTGTTATCAATTGAAATATGCTTTTAAATAATTTATCCAGATTAATTATTTATAACCTAGTGTTAGTTTTATCGGAAGCGTGATTTATACGGCCAGCCCACCAAACCTGAACCGCCAGTTTATTGTTGTGTAACAGTGAATGTTAAACACTTGAGTATATGTGGGAAATCAAAAGGAATAATACATAAATATATATATATATATATATATATAGACGACTAAAGGCGATAACCCAACGACATAATAAGGAATAGCCGAGCACACAAATGCTGGTATGTGATCATAAACTGGCCGTTTGTTTTCTTCTTACTGATTTCCTATGGGATGTGTTACCGGTAATCCACTAGCACAGTAATGATTTCAGAAATTCGTATTGTTTTTCTCTTTTATGAACGAACAACGTGTATTATTTTGTGGAAAAAAAACCACGATACATGCCAATAACAAATACTTGTTTGCCATATACCTGACATGTGTATTATTATTATAAGCGTCCAAAAGTAAACTTTTGGGAAGACAACGTTTAAAATAAAAAAACATAAATCACCTTATTTTATCCGAGAGTTGAATGGAGAAAAAAGTTTTATAATTTCATAGTTGAAAGCTATCATAACAATATAGATGTTTATAGACGGTCGAGCGAAATGGTTGATGTAATAAAAAAAAAAAAAAACTTGCGAAAAAATAATAAAACGAGATTGTTAAATAGGAGCGAATAAAATATTGGACGAGTATAAATGTATTTAAAATGAATATACCTATACCTTGCTACAGATATGCAATCTTAAACAATGATGATAACTTTTAATATTTTCTACAATTTATCAAAATAATGAAGATTTTGTATCTTTAACATTGCTAGATAATATTATATTGTTATTTTGTGTTTTAAATCAAATTATTAATGGCGTATAGTATATATATATATGTATGTAATAGTTATCAAAATACTAATAAAAGGTATCAATAAAATGTTATATAAGTACATTAAGTATACTATAAACTCAAACTGATGTTATTCAAAATAATATTGGATATTAATGCCTAATGGTATGGTGGTTAAATTATTTGAACCGTAAACTTCATCTATACATAACATGCATAGTAACATAAACTAATTTGCTGAATAGTTGGACTCTGCAAAAATATATTTGCTGTGCATAATTTATATTTACTATACATTAACTATTCATATTATAAACATTAAAATATGGGATTTTTAAAAACAACATTTTATTATATTTAAACAATTTCAAATTTGTTTAATGAAAGAAAACAATTATTTTAATATTATGTCTTTTCACATAATAGATTTTCTTGGAAATCATTACACAACTGTAAAATTATTGTGATATTACCCACCAAACAATTAAATTACGATAAAGAATACTTAATAAAAAAAAAAAATATATAACTGTATAATATATAATATAGTATAATGCGAGTTCAGTAAAACCCATGCAATTGTAGTGTAATAATTGTTATTGGAAAATGACTGTTGAACAATATTATAATAGGGATGACTATAAATAATATCTCGATTCCAAGAATATCGACAACATATTTCACAACAATACAATTGTAACATAATACATTTCAGAAAATAGCATCCTTATTAAATCATTTATAATATTTTAAAATTAGCTATAATTGTGGATTTTTTCGCCTACCTTAGACTTTTGCCAGAATATTCGATGAAGTAACCGTCACCGTGGTCACATAAAACATTTAACGCAATATTTATGCAAAATGATATTTTATATTATTTACTATTCGCCATCAATGTTTTTTCGTCACTTATCGATTGTTCTTTTTCTTATTAATACATTTAATACAATGGCACCTAACTTAAATAAATTAATATTATTTATTACCTTTTTTTATTATTGGAATAGCTACCCATTGTGTCTAAAGCCATTGGAAGTAACATATTGGTTAAAATAAAAGTAGGTTACATTAACTTTACAAAAGAATAAACTAAAATTACATTATGTACAGTATAATGTATACTTACCATATAACATTATTGTATTTAATTTGACTGATAAAGTCATTGTTCCCGATAAGAATTCTTGTAATTTTATGATTTTGATCGGTTTTGGAATTAGAAGTTTTTAGGTGGTTAAAAGAGTCTGTGAAAAAATCCGTGTGTTTTCTCTATGATACAGTGACCGGGAATTTATAATACGTGGTTTATATCTATTTTATGTTCTGGAGACAAAAATAATGTTGGTTTTTTTTGAGGGGGGAGATATTTGAGCTTAAAACTATGATATACGTAGCCTCATTGAAATACGAATTCCTTATTCATATCTGCTGGATAAGTCCTCAATAAGTCTGTGTCAGCTGCTACGAATTCGTATGTTCTGTCTGGTATCGATTATAGAAGTATATTCTAAGGTGTTCAAGTGAATGTACCGCGAGAATATGGTCAAACGTTGATTTGTGGGCCACGGTAGTTATAGAATCATTTTTAGATTTTGTTTAAAGCGTAATTTGACTATGGGTTTGTATTGAAATCAGTATACTAATGACCGTAAGTGTATAGATAGTCTTATAAACTAAAGTAAGTTATACTATCGTAATATCGTTGTTTGATAATATATATATTTTCAATAAAATATTTGATTGTTATGTAATAATTATATCTTCATATTATATCAAGTTCAACGGGAGTTATAAAATGCACTCAAATTTAAATACAACACTCTTGTTTCATGGTCCATGGTCCACTTATTATCTTTTACTATAATATGCATACCTATTATATTAGTAACTTGAATGAGGCTGTTAAATGTACCAAAAAATTTAAAATATACAATTAATAATGTGCATGATTAATAAATACATGCGTAGGTAAGTGTAATACGTGTTGACTAATATTAAATGATAATATTATGTAGGTACCTCCTATTTCAATTAATTTAATACAATGAAAGTAAAAATTGATCGTGTACAATATAATAATTAAATCGATAGACCTAATTCCCTATTAATGAGTAAAAATGTGTCGGTAGATATTCAGTAACTGTAAGGTCAAATTGTACTTTTCCCGGAAACAACTTAAAATCTATTTACTAACAAACATCAATCGACGATCAAACGAATAATTTCTAAAGTTTATTGTGATATTATAATAATATTACAAATATCTATAAATTAAAAACAACAAAATAAAATTATGCTTATTTTTCGGAATTTAATTAAAGTATTAATAAAGTATAAAACTTATGTAATTTTATAAATCAATAATATTAGCTGTAATTTAAAAATAGTTATAAAAGAATATTTTATTTTAAAAATTCAATAAACAATATTAAATAAAAATACATATAGTACATTTTTCAAAATGAATGAACTATAATATACAAATATGTGTATATTTAGATTCACTTAAGATTAATCGAGTCGTGTAATAACAATATTTTTATACGAATCGATCGATACATACATGCAATCATCCAAATGTATATATACATTTTTAAACGAGTACCTACTTCTATTACGATGTAAATATTATTTTGTTACGAAATATTAGGTACTTATATATACTATTTGAATTGAGTGTGTATTGAGTACCTATTACCGACGATTTTACCGTTCACTAATACATAGTTATATTGACTCATACACCAATTCAATTAAAATTGTTTTAATACTTGTAATTTTTTTTGGACATTATTTTTGAAAATATAATAATATACATAGTATCTACGGCGTAAACAAAACGTCGATAGTCATACATGTGTATTTAAACGAATAATATGGATATAACTGAAATGAATTATTAATGTACCTATAGTTTTTTTTCTTCTGATTTCAGTTGATTTATTATTGTTGTTATATTATAGACCATTATATTAATCGTTTTCTTGCTGCGAAATTTGTCTTAATCGATTTTAACTTAGTGGTGTCGAGTAATACGATACTCGGAATATTATCATTTCAAAATGTATATCAAAGCACACAAAAACGGCAGCATTCACAAGGACGCCGTACAAAATAATGTGACAATAATAATGAGTAATGAGTATAATATATACTATAATAAATGTGCGGTAATTCCAAGTAACACCTAATATAATAATATCATAAAATCGTTGGTTTTCTACGACGCTAATCGTTGCAATGACGGCGGTGAGTCAATGGCCATATTTGGTAATATGTTTTAATAAAATTAACAAAATAATGAAAACAAGGGTGCAAGACGGTTGTCGTGTCCTTCCTATCGAACTATCGGAGTAGACCTCGACCGCAAAGTGCTCATAATATTCGCTTACACACCACAACTATTTTTCACAGATTGTATATAATATTAGGTATGTTGTATGTTATAAATCGATTCTTTTAATCGCTGATAATATAGTTATGAATAATGTATTATTCATTAGAATTTTAAATATAATGTATAATGTTAAATGTAAGGCAATCTAAAGTACCTAATATAATATACTAACAATTTTCATAATGATATAATAATGGACCCACCTTTCAACCTTTGCAGTCAAACTTTTTTTTACTAAATGTCGTGCATAATATGAAAATGAGAGGTTTTATTTTAACAATTCCGATATTTTGTTCGAATTATTCTACTTTACATAATACCAAAGTGTTTGTCTACATAATATTTATAAAAATATCTATTCAACTTAAAGTTATTTAAGACTTTTATTCATTGTAAATAATCTTGTATATTATGTATTATATTAAAATTATATATATAAATACTCTTAATTTAAAAACCAATGGCCAATATTTTCGAGAATTAACTAAATAAAAAAAAATATATTAATATAATATTTATTTTATAGTAATTTAAATTACAATTGATGTTCATTGATATGCCGAAGAATACTTAGATCGATAAAAAACTGATTAATGCATCAATAATTTGTTATAATAATTGAAATTCAGTTTCAATTATTTATTACCTACTTACTAATATTATTTTACGATCACTTTTATTTATAAACCATAGTTAATATTTAACCCACAGAGTTATTTAAATACCTATACTATAATATTATTCATGCATTTAAACATTTTAATATTTTATTATTTTATCAAGTATAGTTAGCCGATTTATAATAATATTAAAATCTATAAATTTATAAAAATAAATATAAAACTAAACAGAAAAGGTATAAAAGTGAAAAGGTGAAAAAAATCTTCTATTTTTAAGTAGTTCTCAGTTTCATAACGTAATTCGAAGTAGCTTTATGTGTTTGATAAGTAAAATATTTATTAGATTTCCAAAAGTTAATTTCATGCATCAATTGTTGGTACAAGATGGTGTTGAATTAATAAATAATAACAAAATCATAAACGTTTATAAATTATTGTATGCAAAAACAAAATATAAGGTATTTGAATTTTAATTCAATATTGTTAGGTATTTAATGTAAAACAAGTATTAATTATAAAAAATAAAAATAGTTAATATTTTTAAAATTCTTTGTTAGATCACTTTGAAATTACATAAGACACACCTATAATATTAAATACCTATTCAGTTTTACACAAAAAATCTTCTAGATTTCCTAGATTTTTCAACTAATATACAATACAAACAATAATTATGATGAGTTTGGATTGAGTGTCAAACATCGGCAATTTAATGCAATAACATTTTCTTGAAAAAATATTCATCTACCGCATTAAATTGAAAAATGTATAATAAAAAATTAATCATTTAAATTACAATGAAATGCAATTATATTCGTACCGTCACAATTTTATTTTAAACATTTTTAATAACATTTTTAGTTTTAAGTAGAATTTTACATTTTAATACAATATTGTTAATTTACACGTTATTTTTATTAAATTCAAAAGTCTTTACATTTGAAAAACATAATAACTTTTATCGTCACTAATAAATACGAAAACAAATAAATGTAAGTTGGTACGATATTATATTAAATTTTAAGTAGTGATATAAAAAACAAAAATAAATTGTAAATACAATTATACATATATAAATATATATATACAATTATATAATATGCTATTATAATATATTAAATCATAAATATTCAAGTATTTGAAAATGAACTAAACTTAGATCGATTTTCGGTATCTTAAATATGTAAAAAAAAAAAAAGTCACTTGTTTTCATATATAAAATATATTCAATACGTTTAACTAAATTTCTTACTTCCAAAATAAATATAAATGACAAATAAATAATTGCACCGCGAACAAAAAAAAAAAAAAAAAAAAATGAATTATTAGTTATTACCGCTATTGAGAAATGAGATTAATATCGTTCTCTCAAAAACATTCCGGAATAGTATTGATTGAATGCATTCGTCCAATTATCAAAGAAAGATAAATAATTTCAGACATTAAATATTATGGTTTTCTCGAAGCCGATTACCAAAAACATTATTTAATATATTATGCTATTTATTTTTCGTTCAAGACAAAGTCATATACTTGTGTGGAATTTCTGAACATACCACAGTCTTTTGACTAAGTCAAAACACATCAAAATTTTTAACTAACTTAAAACCATCCAGCCTGTAGGTATTTTTCGATCTTTTTAAATTATTAAAATCGTTTCTAAGTGAAAGATGGTTTACTGTTAGATCTTCTGAACATGAATTATTTTCTTTACTCCTCAATACATGTTATATTTATAAATACCTACTCGGATAAGCCCATATACGATTACACAATAATAAAATATGTTTGAAAAAGGCATATGCTTGATACGTAGATCTAACCAGATCCCTCATATATCTTAAAAAAATATTTAATCCTCTTTTTCTCTTATGGCCGATCTCTATTTTTACAATAAATAATTAAATAATCGCAATCTTATAGACTCTATTAACTATAATTTTGTAATAACTTTTTAACAAGTGATTAATCTGGGCGTGTTTGATCTGCTTAGTTTCTTATTACTATATAAACCTTGAATTAAGCCTAAATTAAAAAATGATTTATAATATTTTATTATTCAAACCTTTTTAATATGTATATTAAGGCGATAACAAATACAAAAAAAAAAAAAAATTAAAAAAAATCTATCTCATAAAAAATATAAATATTCTAATCAAAAATTCTTTGTTTTATACACCTAATATTTGTCTCATATATTCATAATATTCATATTATCATACTTTATAAAATAATTTATAATAGTTTTTATAAATACAAAATACAAATATTTAATTTTAATACTGTGTTGTAATTTAAATAAATAAAAACACTTATATCTTTATTATTTATCTTTCAATTAACAAATAAAGAAATCGAATCAAATCTGATTTGTGCTTAAATTTATTAAAAAAAAAAAATAATAATAATATAGAAAATAGATTAATTAGATAAGTAGATTTGTGTAGGTTAAACAAGTCAGTAATTTATAGAAGTTAAAATAATTTAATAAACAATAGTTCAGAGTTACATGCAAACCTTCATCAACTCTAATAAAGAAGTTTATTTATTATAACTGAATATAGATCAACATTTTTTTCATAAATTAAATCAACACTGCATTACTCACTGTAGATTAAGTAAATAAATGATTATAAATTGTGTCTCAACTTGAAGTTCTAACCATCTTAAGTTACATTTTTCTCAACCAATTTAAATTGTTTTTTATTAAATACCCATTCGAAGGTTTACACGGTTTTAAATTATTTTCCTTTCGTTGTTATAAACGTGAAATTATTAATTAAAATATGATATTTATCTAAGAAGTTAATTATTTTTAAGTAAACATGTACCCATTTAAAACATGTAATTAATATTTTTTGCAATATAAGTGCTCAAAAAGTAAAATAATTATTCGAAATACAATTTTTAGATTATTTTACGATATACTTTAGTTAATAATGATTAAGTATAGATAGGTTAGGTTTTTTAATATCTTTTATATAACTTATTGATTACTTATTGTTTTATTAATTTAAAAATTCATCATATGTGAGAAATTTAATTCAATTAATTATTTAATTTTTGAATTAATTAAATAAAGGTTATTTAATAAGTTAAATGTATTAAATATATAATAATTATAATATTATCAATCCAAGTTTCCGCCAAAATGAGAAAAAAATAACAAAAACCTATAAAATATACGTCAAAGTTATGTAAAATATATACCTACACATAAATCTAATATTGGGTAAATGGTTCACTGATTACAATAATTTAAAGTTTATAAATGTGAAATAGGGAGATGCAGAAGTTTCTTATCTATATTTGAATTTATTGCCATGCCATTCCTTTTGTCTATAGTATAAAATCATTACAATTAATACACTATTTGTTCGTTTCAACGTTTATATGATTATAAAAAATTATCAAACTAATGTATAGTTGCTATTAAAATCAAAACGGTACTTAAAAAACAGTATAATTTAAAATTGCTCGTAATTAACTTAAAAATAAAATATTTAAAAAATCTCCGATAAAACACAAATTATTTTTCTACCCTATAATTGGAAATAGGTCAATTTATTACTAACTTTAATATTAAAATAATAAAACTAAATGTAGAGCGTGTTGACGTACATTTTGTAAACTTGCGTTTACTGGAGACAACAAATGTGGGTGTGGCATACTCTAAACTTATATAATTTATAGCTAAGTGATCAATAATGATTAGTACGTAATAACTATTAATATATCGAAAATCAATACAAAAGTTTTACAGCATACATTGTATTTAATTATTTTTAGTAAAATTTGTATACTCTTATCTTCTAAAAAAGCATAGACCAACATAATTAATTCAAATCTCAAAGAATAATATTTGAAAAATATGCAAAACTATAAAATCACATAAATATTGCAGTTTAATAATTAATAATTGTATCTATTTCATTATATTTTTACATATTGGAATCGTCTAATTAAATATAATATAATTATATATTTCGCATTAAAAATATGGTTATTAGCTAATACCATTGAAAATACATTTGCTTATATTTGCTTAAATTATCTGATAGAGCTCAGTTTTATATATTGTTTTTTTTTTAAATTAATTTAGTGATAAATGTTGTTAAAGGCTCGAGTACCGCGAATATTATTGTAAATAATTTAAGTAACCGAAACTCCTTGTACTAAAAAGATTTATTTCCCAGGTTAATTACATATTTTATTTTAATATTCTAACAAGATAAAATATCTTATAATTCTAAACTCACTTCATTTATTACTAGTACGTCTGTTCATTGCACGTGATATCGTTAAAAAAAATGTATCAATACATTCGAACACGTATAGCTGATTTCTTAGACCGTGACATTGCAGAGCTCTAAGATTTGTATCAAAAGTCGTTTGTCGAGAAAATTTGTGGTGAGAAAGCTATCTGAAGATGGTGCGGAGCAAGTAATAGCGAGTGATAGAAAAATGATCTCGTAACAAACAAGACATCACTGTACAGTTTGCCACAAAGTTTAAAAGAAACTTTCATGTGACTCTGTGAGTTTTACATTTCTTTTTAAATTTACCTCTCAATGAAATGGTATTTATTTGAACCCATATTATAATATTTATTTTTTACATAAATTGTTTTATTAAACTTAGACTTTTGGTTACATATTATTCACTATATCAATGGTCGACGACTTTTTCTGTTCATGACCTGTGTTCAAAGTGTGAAGTGGTTAACGACCAACTTTATTTATTTTTTATATTTTTAACTGAGTTTAATTATTAATATCTAGTTTTCTTCGTATAATTATATAAAAAGAAATTTCTTAATTTAGACAATTGACATCGATAATATCTAATAATATGAGAATCTACATAAATAATATATATTATGTATAATTTTTTATTGATTATTCGGCTTCGGTAACAATGAAAATAACGATGCATGATTAATTTTTTTTTTAATATTAGTATTATTATTGATAAGTTGTACTTATAGATAATAAAAATAAATCAATATAATGTTCTTAAGATTAAAACATAGGAACAACTTAACAGTTTTAGTTATTTGTACCATTTGATGGTAAAAACAATACCTAATAATTATAATATCAGTAGCCGGTAGGTATTTATATTTTATCAACGGTTTTTATTTGTTTAATAACTGGATGGTATCCTTGCCGTACTGAGATCTGATTGTTTGCAATAATATTATTCATTTTGAGTTTCTATCTTTAATTGTTACCTATAAAGCCATTACATCCATCTTAAATATATATGGAGCATGTTGCTACAATTTTAATATATATATTTTTTTTATTATGGATATTCTACCTTTTAAAAATGGCCGATGCTATACTTTCCTCCTATTCAGACCCCGTTCAAGCTTCATCCGATTTTTAAAATCACCTAGGCAACTAAGTGGAGAATTGTAATACATTCCGAAATATCTTTTCATGCTCAATTTACACTTCGGGAAAATAACCTCCTTCCACTTGAACTTCAAAAAGTCAAGATACCTTTAACAACTCAGGTAAAATATTTTTTCATTAGACAAGACATTAACCTGGGACCCACATTTAAAGTCAAAACAAAAAATTCTTAGTATCCACCTCCATCTACTTCGACCTGTTCTCAAATCAAAACTGCCAATTCATACAAAATCTATACTGCAAAGGTCTCTACTGAGAGTCTAAGACACATTTGGGCGTGTAGCTTACTAGTTTGAGGATGTGTCAAACCTTCCCAAGTCCGTAGGTACTATTCAAGCCTTTCATTCTACCACTCTTTGACTAATATTCTCGGCCTCTTGGTACGTAACAAACGAAACCTTAAATAAAGACCTAATTATGTGCTTCTTTTGTTATTTTACGCTATGTATATATGTTTATGTACAGCCATCGCTTTTATTTATTGTAGGTACCTAATTAATTATACAGTATACATTTTCTTAATATAAAAATATAAATTTAAAAAAAAAATGTGCTTGTATCCATAGTCCACGGAGATCTAACTAATTTTTAATTTTTTTTTTAGATTGTATTATTAATGCAATATTATTTATGTATCAGATAAAGATCGCAGCATATATAATATTGATATGCCTGTTATTTTTAATTCAAATTTGTTTCTTCTGATTTATAAATGCATTTGATGTGGTTGCTTTTGAAAGCATTCATATAGTCATTTACCACTCTATACTTATGGTCAAAGTCGAAGTAATTAATTAAGGTATTAAAATTAATTACACCATAATAATCGAGTTTTAATTGTATTGTCTCAATTTATATATTATGGTCAGAGGTTCTTTCTCACTGTATACTTTTTTATCGGCTTTTAATTTATAAAAGTTGATAATTCACAAATTTAAAATAAAATATGTCCTGTGACTATTATATGATAATTAATACATATTATTGTTTATAGTATTTCAAACATTTAATTTTTTTATAAATAATGCTATAATTATTTGTTCAGTTTATTTTAATTTTACAAAAGTTTTACTTTTTTGACATAACCACTTTTCATAAAATAAAGTCGATCAAGGTACTAGTTTTAAATTGAAATACATTTGTTATTTTTATTTGATATGAACAATTTTAAATTGTTGAGTAAAATGACAATGATATTTAAAATGTTACCAGAACATAGGACTTTGTTAAGTCTAAGTAGAATGTACGATGATTAGTGACTCAATCTGACGCTATAGAATTTATTAAATTTAATATTAAGGCTAACAAAACTTTATTTATTTGTATTTTAATTTTCGATTTATTATTTTATTATAGGTACTGCGCAAAGAACAGTTGTTTTTTATAAGCTAACTCTAGAGTGGATTAATGGCTTTGTTTATTGTAGAATAGTGTTTTATAATTAACAGATTTTCTAAAACTTTACACATGGTAATAGTGTAATCGATCAATATTCGTCAATTTGGTACTAAGTACTGACTAGATTTATTGAAGACGTTAAACCCATATAATATGGAGTATCCGTCTTACATAACATGTACATAATAAAAAATGGAGTTCAGCAGAATCAAGTTTGTGTTGTTAATCTTAATATTATAAATTGAACTGACCTAACATAAAAATTAAAGGTAAGATCATTTGCATTATCTGTTCTCCATGTTAAATTTTTACGATATTTAATATTGAAGCAAATTATAACTACGTACAATATTTCAATTTAAAAATTATTATAACTAACTTAAAAATTAAAATATTACATAAAAATTGATATAAAACACAAATAATGTGCTTACCTTAAAGTTTTAAAGAAGACTATTTTGCTTTATATTAAAGCCATTGACAAAATTGATTCTATTAAATTTAAATTTGTCGTGTTACATATGTTTGAAAGACGTAGTTTATTCATGACTTTAAAATAACGTCCTGCTCTTTATAGAGATAACTAATATCTATGTTCCGGATTAACTAAATTGATTTATCTCGCCAAATATGTTTAATAAATTTAGAAATAAAGTTTTCTGATCTGTTTCATAAATATATAATTGAAGTCATGTATACAACATTTTTATTATTATTTAATAAACAAATAATAGTTATAATAGTGAGTTGATAATTTATGAGTAAAATGTATAATACAATTTAGCACATTTAGCAAATTAAATTAAAACTTAACTAATAATTTAATTTATTTAACAATTTAACTGTCATATATATTTGTAATTATGTTTGTGTAATTATATTTGTAATTATATTGGTATTTTTTTTTTTTATGAATGTTCATGAGTTCTATAAAAAAATATTTTATTAATTTAAATATTTTCTATTTGGATTATCAAATTAATATTATTCACTAATAATGAAAATAATCAAATTAAGTAATAGATTAAATTAAAACACTAATACTATAATATAAATATGGAATAAATAAAAAGCAAAATACTAGAACATTGATACAATTGTTTTGCAAACGAATTATTCAATTTAATATTTTATAAGAATAAAATATATTTATCATAAAATTCCATCGCATGTTATTAATATTTACTTATTTTTATAGTCATCCAAGATTAATACAAAAGTATGATTTTTATTTTTTCAGATTGTTTACAACCCTTAATTTTTATTTAACTAATACAGAATACAAACTATAACAATTTAATCATAAGTCATATATATATATTTATGCTTCTAATATTAATAATTGTATCTAACGAAATTATTTTAAAATTAAAACATTGATCAGGTATATTATAAATACTTAAACTTATACAATTAATTAAAACATTTAATTTTATTATATTTTGTTGGTTTTTAATGATAACTACATATCATATTAAATGATATACCTTAACACACATTTAAAAATTAAAATTATAAAACACGTAAATCTTCTTTGAATCACTAGATGTGTCTTGTGTTGCTTGCATAATATATTTGCTTTTACTTAAATTACTTATATATAAATATATATATATATATACATACAATACATACGAGTATATATTATGTTTATGAATAATATAATTTATTAAATTAATCACGTTCTTAGGGTCGTTAATCGCCTTAAAACAAGCCGAGCAAACATTCACATTCATGGCCCATGTACAGTAATCTCTTTGTTAATCCTTAACAATGTTAAGTCGTGACAAACGGTTCATATAGAGCGTGTGTATTAAACGAAATTATATTTTTTTTTATACCTATGGTTTTCGGTGTATAAAGTCAAATAAATATATATTATAATTTAAATTAAAAATGTAGAGTTAAACTATGAATCCGCAGTCGATAAAAAAAATTATCAAGCTCCATCAAATAAATATTAAATTATGAAACAATATCTATTTCACTGAAATAACATTAATAAATGGCTATACGTAATTATGGCATGGAAGACCATTAAAATATGAAATTACAAATTATTTCAACAATATGATATAATACAATACTAGTATTTATTATGTAACGTTTGTTCTTGCATAAATCATTTAATAAATTATTTACCTCAACAAGTAAAATTCAAAATGTACTCCTTAAACGGACCACAATGTTATAGTTTAGTTTTATTAACCACCTCGTCGGGTTTTAATTGCAATTCAGAATCAGTATGGTCATCGACAAAGTAAATATAATTAATTTAACCACTTCCCCAAAGTGTTGGTCAATGGTCAATATATACACGTACCTAATAGTTATTCCGTATAATAAGTAACAGCATCTAAGTATTATTTTAAATTCAAAACTTGCTCTATTATTCTATAGCGAATAAGCCTTTATTCGATTTTAAATCTGTTACTTGTCCCTGATAATATATAGTAGTCCACCATTTTTATAAAATAAATAAAACCTGAAACGACATATAACAATAATATTAAGATTATATTTTGTTAAGACATGTTCGTATGAATGTATCTAGTAGTAAAAAAAAATTAGTTAATAGTAAGCAAACCAACTAATATCTGTGAAAAATATATATTTCAATAAAATGAAATTGCAAACTACAAACAAAAAAGCAAATTTAAAAGCAATACATTATTGAATAGACTTTCTTATATCGTATATATTTATAGTGTTGTAAACACATGTATCAACTGCATATTATATGTTTTAAAATTTCTAAGCTTTTTGTATAAGTTTAAATCGGTTCTTACAAAATCCAATTAAAATTAAAAAATAAATATTTAAAAATGTGTCCAATATGTATCACATAATAGTATATGTACTTATATATAAATATAATTAATCTATATGTGTACCTTAAAGTCATAATATAATCAACTGAGTCAAAAAACTGAATTTGAATAAAGTTATTAAAACGTCTATAAATTATCAAAAACAAAATTAGGTCAATGCGATGAGGACATGGCGATTGAAACTGCAGTATTTCACCAACTCCCCTTTTCTAAATACCCTACTCAGCGAAATGCGAATATTTAAGTGATTTATACGATTTCATAAAACATTGATTCTATATTTGAAACCTGATACTTATATTTTATTTATTCGAGTTATAGCACTTAAGGAAATCTACTGAGGATTCGATCTAATGTAAAATAATGATATTGAAATACAATTTTCGTCCTAAAAATTGTCAAACCGCATTTTTTTAATCATTTTTTTTTTTTGCTATAGGTATGTAATTTTATTTTTATTTAAATTAAAACTTTGTTTATCATATTTTAAACTTTTGAATTATATTTCATGGAATATCTTTCTTTGTATTTATACTGATATTCTAAATTGTTTATTAATTATTTATTTATTTGTGGACTCAAGTAAAACGATTTTTATGATCACTAAAAATAAAAGTATAGGTATATATATATATATATAAATAAAAATATAATATATAAAAATATTTTGTATTCTCTTTTTTAAGTTTTGAAGAATGAAATTATGATGTTGGTATATATTTATATACATTATATTACTTATTAAACACAAAGCTACAAGAACCATTAGTTTTGTATTAAATTTATATTTATTTATTTTTTTACCAAATATATTAGATTAAAAATAATATTGATTCTCATTAAATAATGTCATTTAACTATATTATAAAGAGATTGTGTGATTTAATTTTTTTTTTTTAAAACTTATGAGAAATGTTTTATTTAATGTTTAAGGATTTTGACTTTTAAATAAAAATGTTATTAAAATTGAAAAAAAAGATAGATTTTTATAAACAGCACAAAAATAGCATATTTTGAAAATTATAAAAACCTAAATAGCCAAGTACATTATTATAAAATAATAAGAATAGTAAATTAAATTAAAAAATCTTATTGTATAATCAATTAGTATTAATACTATATAAAAAGTTTACCACATAAAATATCAAATTATATATGAATTACGTCCTTATAATCAGTTTCCTTAAAGGAATTTTATCTTAAATTATATAGACATTTAATTAAAATTATAAAGCAGACAAGATACAGACACTGGATGTTGGTCAATTGTCTCACTTCACTTATCTTGACGCAAGATAAAATCGTATAATTATTTTTAATTAAATTGGAAAACTTTTTTCTTAGAATTTGGGTACACTTTTTCTTTTCAAAGTGGCTATTTACTCATAAAAAATATTTAGTTTAGGTTTGTGTTGAATATAAATACAATTAAACTATACCTATACAAATAATATATATATATATCTACACATATGCAACTATAGTCATAATGTTGCATTGCAATTTATTTAAACAATTATATATATTTTATAATATAATAATAATTAATAATACAAATTTGAAAAACATATTTTGTAAAAGGAATGATAATATACTATATTATGGAAGAATATCTATAGTGAGTATATTGCACATAAGTATTAATATTACAGAATGTTGGCTTTAATTTTTTTTTTATCCCATTTAAAATAATATATAACAGTTTGTTTCAAAAATGTCAATATACTATTTGATCCTTTACAAATCATTAGGTCGTTATAAAATAACAAGTAAAAATAATTAATTAACGGTACACATATTAAAAAAAAAAAACTAAAAAATATACATGAATGTTTCATATTACACTTTGAGCAATAACAACCATAATAAAATTATACTATAGTGAATTGAAACAACAATCTATTATACGTTTTGCGAATCATGGGTTTTTAATAGTTACTTATACAAGTTACGATATCTATCTAATTTTAATTTTGAATATTACAGTAATAAATAATTTACTTTTAAAATTTTTAGATTATTCATGTCATTATTGTAAAGAATAAAAAACTAATTAATATATAAGTAATAATTTGTCAGCAAAACCACTCAGATTCTGAGGCTTATTATAATAATAAGCAAAAAAACTATACCTAAGTATTTTTATTATTATTAAACAGCTGTAGTAAAAACTTTTAAGGAAACATGTGCTCATTACGTTTTCAGTATTTTCGACAAGAAGAAAATTATTGTTGTTATTTATTAAAATTAAAAAATTAAATGTTAAATATGTATAAATATTTCATAAAGAGTCAATATCATAAGAAAATCATACCATATGTATAAAATGATAATACGAGAAATATGGACATATGGTGATAATTTAAAGTATCTATGGTTATGTATATATTTTTTTTTTTTGAATTATAAGAAAATATCAAAAATCGATTGAGGATGAGAAATAGTTATTTTACGGGTGAATATCCAATGTTATAAAATGTTTAACTTCAAACGCTCATGAAAAATTAATGTAACTTTCTGGTAATTTATTTTTTTATTATATGTAAAAAAACTTACGATGAATCATGAATTTTCAAATCTTAAATATAAAAAGAAAAATTTTATGAATTTTTAATTATAAAATAATTTGCAAACGTCCAATATCTTACGCATTTCATTAAAAATTCTAACTTTAAATTTCTATTATTTTATTTTTATTATGTGGAACTTCGTATTAAGCCTTCAAGCATTATAAATCATCATATAATTATTTATCGGCATTTATAGGGAAAATAAGATTATTTTGGTAGTAGAAATCACTCTCAAGGTTAAAGATCGAAACATTTTTTCAACTACTTATCATGTAAACAGATACAAAATAAAAGCATAAAAAACACACCATTGTAAAATAAAAACATTCATCGCTTCGCTTATAATTTAAAAATCCTAAATTGTTATTTTAATAAATAAGGAATTTCTCACGAGATTTATCTTCCTTTAAAACCCTTATTTTTATATAACACACGGTTATTGAGAATTGAGTGACATAACAAAATAAGGGTTTTTTTAGGACAAACATTTTCGTGGTTTATTTATTATTATAATAACTTTAAAATTGAATAATATAGTAACCATTAAAGTATACCCTTAAAAATCCTGCGTTTTCAAGACGCAAAATATGTTTAGGATTTCCCTAACTAATATGAGTTATGCTTAATTCTTCAGTTTGTATTAAAGAACTAGAAACATTTTATAATTGTATTAATATTTTGATTTCACTAGAGAATATTGGGCCTTACTGAATAAACTCCTGTGGAGATCTAGTTATAATATATTATTATAGATACATTTTTCATGACATATGACGCTTAGTTATAAGTTGTAAGTTAAAATATAAATCAATAGGCATAGTGACGTACTATTCTACTTTATATTGCATATAATGTAAACAATAAATCTAAATAAAAATTATAATGTGAAAAAAATATAATTTATATTTATATATATATATTTTAATACACGTAATAATATTTAGTGGTAATTTATCTAAATATTTTGGTGTTAAATAGTTTTGTACCAACCAAATAATTCATATTGTTTGCGTGAGCTTGTTTTCGGGCCAATGTATAGAATAGTTATTTTTTTTATGTACCGACTCTATAGCACAATGATAATAGGATACATATTATTATTTTTATAATTTTTTTTTTTTTTTTAAGATTATTTTAAATAATTTTTTTTTAATATTCAAAACACTAAAATCTTCATACAATGCTATTTGTGTATCGTTTGCTATTATGTTCATTATATATTATTAGGATGAGTAAAAAGATTTGTTCTGAACATATTCTATCCTAGTATATACTCGTCGTATTCTAAACTGAAATATATGGATTTTTGGTAGTTACAAAACTGTGTTATTTAAGTTTAATAATAACGAAAAAATCTATCGTTAAATATAAAAAATAAAATAAAATCTATCAAATTTGAGTTTTTTGGGATGACTATTATTTTGATGTATTTATTGCGATAAGTTTAAATTTAAGTAAGATAGATATAGTAACTTTATAGTAAGTATCCTTAAAAATTCCACATTTACAAATAAAACACAGGTAATGGAACAACACCATTAAGTAAACTAATATATTATTATGAATCATGTACAAATCAAACATTTTTATTATTATTAAAAAATGCCTCAAGATAGTTGATCCAATTTCTTACTTATATTTAATTTTTTTAAATTAATAATAATAATTTTGGTTTTAAATATTATTTAAAATAAGTAATTCAATTAAAATTATTAACACATAATTGTTTGCTTTAATTTCTCCAATCAAATTATTATTTTATAAAATAATTTTAATAATAATCACCCAATTTTGTCGTACCTAGCTAACATTGACTAAAATTTTATGAAAATATATTCTATAATTTCTTGAAATATTAACTCTAAAATTATATAAATAATATAAACAATGAATTCGAATAGTAGCTTTAATATTATAATTAAAATTTAAAACATCGATTAAAATAAATTATTATTACAGTCATGTATCTGCTATTTTTGTAAGGTATGAAAACAATCATATAAAGGTTTATTAAACTGTAGGTATTATTGTTAAAAAAAAAAATATTATTATATAAGTAATTATAATTATTGTAATTTTAAGACTGTCAATAATTATAAAAATAATAATTATAAGTAAATTTTAATAATAATCTATTTAAAAATTATACAATGCTTATAATATATTATAGAGATTTATTTAAATTATGGATGATTTTAAAATATTCAAAATGTGAGTATGTTTATTATTTTTTTTTCAAGCGACATGAGGTAACTATATGTTTTAATTTGCATCGATTTTTGTATTAATTTCACATATTCAAATGAGTACGTAGGTTCTAAAAGTGTTATGTAATACTACTAATACTATCAGGTATAGATCGTAAATAAAGCTAAGTCAATACTTTAAAAAAATTAAGTTTCTCGCATTTTCCGAAAAAATTATAAAAGTCTTATTTAAGTATGACGTGTTAAAACAATATTTCATTATTGGCCAGTTAACATTAAAATAAATAATACAATTATTACCACTATCTCGCAACGAGGTGAGCTGTGGGCAACATGGCAACACCCGGTCACTTTATTTAATAATTATTATAAAAGAAAAACAAAATGTCTAAAATATGCAAGAGAAATATTGTTAAATAAAACAAAAATAATATAAGCCAGAAAAAATATATTGTTGACTTTAAAATATGACTGGCAACAAAAGTTTCATTAGTTCTTTCTTCCTTTTAACTTTTAGAAGTTTTGAAAAATATTTTGCGTACATCGACCAACGTTACGTTATTAAATGGGACAGACAATAGCATATCGATCGTAAACCACAACGGATGGCAAAATAAAATTTATAATCGAGTTTCTCTATTCAATCTAAAAATACGTAACTATGAATTAAACTTATTATAAATTACATCATTCTTTTTTCGTACAAAACTCATATCCTTTTAACGGATTTCCTTTCATTGTTAACGGCGTGTAAAAATCTGAAAAATTTTGCTTAAGAATTTTTACTAATTTTAGTCACTGGTCGTTTTGAGGTATTTTCGTTTTTGATAAATATTTATATCAACATTATATTCATTGTGTTATTTTACGCGACAGTTTTAACCTACAGTCTTATAATTTTAAAAGTTTAAGTCTTAGAATATTCTTCTAACAACCTTTCAAAAGTTGGAGTCTCCAATACTTGGTCATTTTTTACTTACAGGTAGATACTCAATTTTACTCAATTTTAAAAGTATTCATTAAATTATTTCTAAATACACAGATGTTTTATTAGTAATACTTAACTATAGTTTATTCGAATAAAGCAACAACGCGCATTTTAATATTTCTAAACACCCATAACCATCATACCATAATATTGAACTAATTAATAAATGTATTTAAGGATGATAATTAACATTTTACTTGAATTAAATTAAATTTTGTAAAATGAATAATGATATTAAATGCCACAAATTACACATTAAAAGTAAATATTTCAGTTTTCAATCTTATTGTGACAAGAGTTGTTGCAACCATTCATCAAAACGAATTCACAATTATGCGTGTAACAAAGTTCCAAAACGTGCACTCTGTTTCATTTTAAAATCATAAAAAAATGTTTCATACTACTATAGTCCCTAAAAAAAAACCATTCCATTTATACCTGAAATTTATCTAACTACATTCTCAAATCTTGACATTTTTACTGTCATTTTAAGTTAACATCATCCGTTTCTTGATTGCATAAACATTTCTTCATAAAGTTGCTAAACCTCCTTCAATAGTATTGTATTATTTTTATTTTTATTTATTTCTGATCCTATTTTTATGATTATAAGAAAATTTAGTTTAATATATTATAATATAAGTGACTAGATTATATTGGATGATGGTGCAAAATATGAAATTAATATTATAAAAGTATACATTTTTTTTTCTTGAAGCACGTTTTCAATAATTAATAATACATAATTGTTTTTTAAAATCAATCATATCACACTTCAATAATTTAACTAAGTTTAAAGAACGCATTATATTTTTTACTACAAAAAATAAACATTTTCAATAATAAATTGTAACTTATTTTTTAAAAAACATGTTGAGGTTTTATTTTATTTGTGAACTAAAAAAAAATGTAAATTCATGCACCACTGACACGATTACAATAAATAACTATTTTTTCTTAAATATTAAAGTTTTTAACAAAATATAAAGATATTTTAGAGTAATATATAATTTAATTTTAGCATAAAATATAAATTGACATATAAAATATATATATATATTTTTTTTTACCGGAAAAGTAATTTTTAAAAGGTATATCAGTTTTGTTATTCTTTATACAAACATACATTAATAATGTAACGTGCAGAGTGCAGACACACACACAAATATATAATATACAATATATATATATATACATTTTTCATGTTCAAAAACTTAAATTACTAAACTTTATAATATCACATAATGTGTTTAATTAAAAATCTGTTATGAGGAACACCGCCGATAAAACGGTACCGAAAAAACTTAAAATGGTTATTTTCTAGAAGATCAGAATAATGGTGTTGTCGACAAATCATTTTAACAAAAACTAAAAATATGGCGAAAAAAATGTTCGGCTTAATATTTTAAAATAATGTTATTTATTTAATAATAAACTATATTTGTATTTATTTTTTAAAGATAATAATACCATAATATTATGATTCCATATAAGTTTTCAGATATAATACACTTACATATATACTTTTCAGTTGTCAAATTAATATGATTATTTCATTATAAATTTCATATTTAAATTAAGGTATATATTTTTGTTATTAATAATATTTAGTTACGAATTTACGATCGATGCCATTAATATACAATGTGTATCCGGAAGATTTAATAGTCACTCACTTAGATTATTATCATTATTATCTCAAGTATTCTATATTCACGACTTTTTTAATATTATACTGGCATTTAACTATAAAATCGGGATAGATCTAATTTATCGGTAAGTGCTCGTGGTGTAGAAAGAAAAATGATATTTTTATTATAGAATTTAATTATAATTCAAGTCTTGATTTAAAATTATTGATAACCGGTTTATTCCTATCAGTAGTGGAGGTACAACCACACAGAGTAAGCCAGACGCCCAGACCGGTGTGGTATTTAAATCAACAGTGGGAGTATCTACGCCACCTACTGACTTAATAATATAATATTATCATATAAATTTGTTGGGTGCAATGTTGTGGTTGGGTCAAATGGCAGTGTGGTTTTCAAATAGCTTCTATATGTACCAATATACGACAAACTACAAGTTCATAAATCAATAACCTATTTAATAACATAATGTGCCTTTATTGCAATTTATTGTAATTGCATTATTAAATATATTTTTAAATGCTTAAAACATGTTTTAACAGACAGGAAATATTAAAACACACATGAATTCAGTTTAGAGGGGCTTAACTATTATTGTCTATTACTAACAATTTACTAGTGACAAGATATCCATTTAAAATGCTAGCTCTAGAACTATTGGGTTATAAAGGACAACTGGTTACAGCAAAGCTAACAGAAAATAATTAAGTAAAACGATATTACCTAACAAAGTTCCCAAGTGTGAATACTATTATTAATAATTAATTAAAATGTTGTTCATTATTTTCACACAAACTGGTATAGCGTGAGTTAGTTGGCTAGTATATTATTTATCAATAAATTGTCTGTGGCGTATTAAGAAAAAAAATGTAAGAAAGAAATGATTATTAGGCATATCATATTACAAAATATATTCTATAACATACGAATTTCAATCTTCGAAACATGTAAATAGGTATTTGGTTATGATGTACCTTCTACTATGAATGTATATATTATAATATAATATTTTGTGTAGTGTAGGTACTTTTGATGTTATACCTTTGTATATTTTAGAAATATTTTGATACAAGAATTAACAATGACGTGATTTTTTTTCTTGAAAGATATCATCGATACACTTTACGATTTATTTGAATCTTTACGATTAAATTTATAATTGATTTCTTTATTATATTTGGTTGCAAACTGTTTGGATAACTTTTTACCATTAATAATAAAAAATTAATAAAAAAATGTACCACGGATCGATTGAAACTTATAACAAAAAAACTAATAATATTATTAAGTAGGTATAATGCTTATTTTTAGATAATTATTTTTATAATAGATAATAATTAATAGTCTTAAGCCATAATCCATATTGCTCACATATGATGAAAAATGCGCACTATTTAACAATAAATGATGTGTTAATTATAATTTATTATATATTTCCATTAGTTTAAAAGAATAAATAACCTTATTTTTTTTTATTTTCTTGTGTGTGTACGGTGACTCAGTGAGACACAACTGGTTTACATTTCTAGTTACGAGAAGGTAACAATTATATACTTATACAGTAATATTATAATAGACTAACCACCAACAGTTATTATATTTTCATTGACAAATTAAATTACATATTTGCATATGAACAGTCAACAGTGAACACTTAATTATATATTAAAATATGTTTATGATATAGCTATAAAAATATACAGACTATTTAGCCAGTTGGTTTTAAGATTACATCAGTGAAAATGTTCAACTGTTTTCTTAAAATTATTTTTTTTATTTTGTTAAGTTCACAAATATTAAATGTATTAAAATATACTTAATAATACATATGGAAACTTAATAAAGTTATTAATATTATTTTAACTGTTAAATAATAAACAATTATTGCTGTATATTAAATAATGCTTAATATTTAAAATATTAGATAGCTATAATAGGTTTATGTACACAATTTACGTGGGTTGTAAAAAACGTGGAGTTATAAAAAACTAAAGTATCTTAAAAACGAAATTTCAATATACTGAAAAGTTTTTAATATTAATACCTATCGTAATAATACAAAATCTCGTGAAAAAAATAATTACACATTTCTAAGACTTTTAAAATGAGATAGAAAAATATGGTATAATTAAACTTTAAAATAAATTAAAATTACTTTAATAATTATTTTAAATTTTATGTTGTTATAACATCGTCACTAATAGTGATGGTATAGGTAACTGATATAAAACAATTAAGTTATTAAACATGTTTCATTGAGTATTTAAATGTTATATAAAATATTAAAACAAAAGGTACATTATAAAAGGTCTATAAATTATAATAGAATTTGTTTTACTCAGTGACTGTCAAACTGGATATTTGATTAATTTGCCTACGTAAAAAGCTTGTGGCGATTTAGAGTTACTATATCACGATTATTATGACTTATATGAATGTTACTACTTGTAACTTAAAAGTATTACGAGTTATTATTCAACGCATAATGCGTGAAACAAGAACTAAATGTTGTAATGTGTCGACTGATTCGTACGAACCGGTTTAAAGAAATAATAATAATAGGTCCTATATTGCTTTTTTTTTTTTTTTGTTTCAGTTACAACTAATACATGCGTACAATTACTAAAAACAATATTCAATCTACTTAAATATTTCATACTGAATTTCATATAATTTAATGTTAAATGGGAACATCTCTTATGATACAGTAAAATGTATATAAGGTGTAACAAGACTATTTGACAAACTTCCATTACAAATGTTAAGTAGTCCTGTTACACTCTGTATATTATACGTTATTATACTTAGTGCCTTTAGTTGTACATTAACTTCTATTTATAACAATATGTTATACATATGTTTTGGTTAATGTAAAACTAAAATAAATACAAAAACAAATTTAATTTATATTAGTTACTTAGATATTATAGACAATTTATAGTGTAAGAGTTACACATAATAATATGTTATATAATATATAGTTGCGTTCAAAAACAATTTTATGTTGACTGAAAAATGTCAATACTAAATAGGTATTGTAAAACTACACTGCAGTATATAAAACTATACGCGCATATATTTGGGATTTGAGATAGGTAAAATATGCATTGTTCAGACGACTCTGTCTGGCCAGTGAGCTGTAATGTTGTTGATGCTGTTCCCTCATTTTCATCAAACTCTTCAAATGAAGTTACGAGTATTCACACAGATCCCCGTCAGATTTGGGCTGTTGATCGAATTTATCGACTGAATTTTTATTTGTATGAGACATTTTTTTTCATTTTACTTAATTTTTGGATAAAACCATTCCTTGGAGCAAGACTCGATGGCTGGATTTTGTTTATAGAATTTTTAAGTGGAGTCTAAATAAGATTTCTTGGTATTATTTTCTTCCATTCTATAGTGGGATCTTCGAGGAACTATATAATATATGTGTCTAGAATTATGCTCTTTGTTGAAAAGGTTCATTGAAGCTTTAAAAATTTGCTTGCGAATATAATCTACTTTTGCTGACTTTCTTAAAGTAATATTATTCACTAAACACAGCGTGCCAGTAAATGTCCGTAAAAACACATTTTAGACTGCCCCTATTCGACTCCAGTCACGTTGTAATAGATTTGAGCCCCATACTTGGCCGTAGTAGGTGAGATTTGGAGAAATTTATAGTTTGCGTACGTTTAGCTTTTGTTGTAAGGATAAACAACTATATAGTTAGTACTGGGTATAGGTGCCCCGCTATATGTAGCGTATATGCCAACAATCGACCTGAGGAAACCGACCATGTTCTGTAACCCATGTATCATGTAAAATATATTGGCTAAAGGCCCCAACACAGTACGTTAAATGCGTTATAGGATAAGGTTTATATGCTAGATTAAGGCAAAGACATATGCACGACGTGGTCTACAGTACAAATACTTCGAGTTTCGAGTGACGTGAACAGTGTTACAATTTATAACGAAAGGATCGATCACCATTTGATTGTATTTACTTATAAAATTAGAGTTACCTAACATATTATATACTTGATAATGTTTGTTATATTATTACACAATCAAAAACACGGTACAGTCAATATTTTTCTTATATTTTCTTAGAATATATTGACAGTAAAGTTATACTAGCATGGAGATTCTCTCAAAATGGGTACTTAATTAAATTTTCTCAAAATTTGTTATAAGGGTCAGTTTACTGTAATAACTGGTAAACATAACTATAATTATAGATAACCATCTTTATGTGTATTTAATCACTTTGTTTATTCTGCGATTGAGGGCAAAGCGAGGTAATATATATTGCTTGTATTATGTATTGGTATATTTTTTTATATAAAGTTTAAAAGTTTTTATTGAATACGTTTATTTTTTTTTTATTCTACAACAAGTTATCGCATTAAAATAAATAAATAAATAAATAAGACACACACGCACAGACATAAAAGATCGCTCTTAATACGTTTTTAAAACTAAATATATGACATACAATATATTATATTGAAAATCTTGAAAAAAAAATTATAATTGTACGGCCTATGGTATTTTATTACTAATAACTAGTAAATACTGAATAGTTTATTTTTAATATATGGTATAATATATAGTATATTATACCGTTAAATATTGTACTTTACCTATGGATGATGCAAATAGTAAAATAATACAAGATAATTGATGATAAGTATGTTTTATTGTAAAGTACAAAAAATATTTTTGATGTGATCAAATAATTTCAGAGTTTACAAAAAACCAGTTGGTTATTACTTTATTAGCTACTTTAAATATTTTTATAAAAAGTAATAGGATATTAAAACCATATTTTTTTAAACATAAGTTAGAATAGTTGAATATTAATTACAACGTTAAAGTAAAAGTTGTTTTAAAAATAAAATACACATTTTAAGTAAATACATATAATAATATCGTGTATTGCATTTGAAATTCCTATACACCTTGGCTATAATCTTGAATAACATAGGTATTTGGAGTGGTCCTAAATGGTTATGGATGTGTATACGCATTATAAAACCACAATACCATAAGCAATTAACAGTTTAGTACGTAATACGCCATCTTTAGTGCATGCAACTTTGAAATACTCTTTATGTATTCAAGTTTCTAAGTAATCCAAATAATACACTTATTTCTCTTGAGGCAGCATATTATAATGCAGCTTTTAGGTGTGTTATTAATATTGACAAAATTACCAACGGAGATTCTAATGTATAACAAGTGAATGTTATGTATGAATAAAAAATTACATAGAATGAAAGTTAAAACTTAAGACCAGTGATGTTACAGTTCTTATGTATTTATATTTTATACTATATAATACTATGTGCATTATTCAACTTTAAAAATATGAAAATCATACATCTCTTCAAGTTAGTGAAATTGCAAAAAGACATTTTGTTGATAAAATTGGATTTTAGATTTGCTTAAAATATTCATCATTGATGGTCTCTCAAGGGTAAAAACGGGGCGTGTAGTAATAGAAATGGAACTGGAAAAAAATTTTTTTTTTCTTTAATTCGTTGATACCACTACGTTCTACATTATGTTCGGGTCATATTGTAGGATGAACAGACGTCGGAATATTAAATAAATATTATTAAAATAAAAATCGTGACAGCTGGTAATCAGGCTGATTTGTTTTTTACACATATTATAATATAGATTTATAAATTGTTTAACGATATACAATTGGATGGGTCAATTATTAAGTACTTAAATTAATTTATTTTGAAATCAAAAATGCTAATTATAATTTTAAGTTCAACCAACTTTACCAGTGTTACTACAGTGTAGAAAAAATGTGGATATAGTATACTATAGAACGTATGTGGCTTATACTACCACATATTTTTAAAAAGTAATGATAGCACAACTATATAAAACTCTACGCGAACATTCATAGATACGAGTGCAGCTTTTAAATCGGCGTATCAAGACGACCCTTGTTATTTTTTTCTCGCACCACGTAATAGTCCTTCGTCAATTTGTATTATTTTACCAATTCCTCTAAGAAGTTGTGTTCTTTTCAAAATTACTTTGTGTCTAGAGGTAATCTCTACAACGGTTTATCCAGTCATAGAATATACTACAATAATCTCTGGTTTCCCTGTAAACTTCATTATTTGAAAAAATAACTAAAAACCACAAGTGAACACATCCAACATTTTTGTAATTTCACTCAAACTAATTGTACTTGAATAATTTAAATATCTGAAAAATCATAAATAGTATTCAAGATAAATATAATTCTGTATATTCCAATGATATTTACAGGGCGTTTTATTTTATCTGTCACACTTATTAATATATACGAGTATATAATATACTAATATACATATAATATAGTATATTTTAAATACATATACAATTTGTAAAATGTTTCTTCTTTCTACGATAAGCATTATAAGAAGTAAAAAGAAAATTTATTTTACTCGTGACTTAGGTAAAACAAGTTACTGAGTAGTTAATCAGTAGTTTATCGAAGTAACAATTAACAGATTGTATGTACAAAAATTAGATATTTTATTTTTAATAATACACTTATTTCACGTTCAATTTTCAAACAAACAAACATTTCTGACAAGTTATTTACTACTTTGTGTTTTTACAAAGTAAATGTTTGTAATGTGAATAAACCAAATATTTTATTTTAAAATTTGACTGTTAATTATATATATATGTTGTATGAAAATAAGAATTTATCAATCAACATTACTTATATAATAACGTCTAAACCAAATATAAGCATGCAATACGCATAAAAAGCAAACACTGAAAAATAAACAAACTGCTAACACTTTATACACAAATTTTTGTCACTTATAGTAACTGTACAATTATGGAGAATATATAGAATGAAAGCCGCAAGCTATATAACATTTTTAAATACTGCTAGTATATTATAGCGTCAATATATACAGTTAATTATTATATTTAGAGAATATAAAGATTAGAGTTATGACTTTGAACTACAGAGTTTAGAAAATAATTACCATCATGTTCATAATAATATTATGTTTAAATTAATTATTATTAATTATGCATTACTAGTTTTGAATTATATGGTTGCATATAATATTTCGTCTACAAAATTAACCTTGCCAAAAATCCAGTCACTATTCATATAACCACATCATAACAGTATTATTTATTCACGATATTTTTCAAACTTTTTTTTTATTCGATTCAATGTATCTACAATAAAAGATAATAGCGAATATATAGGCTTATCAAATTCAACTCAGTTACAGAAAAATGTAATAACTTTTATAGAAAATGTACATGTATTAAAGCTTAACGATGTTAGTTTTTGATTTTCTTCTTGGTAGAAATGAAGAAAACTTTGACCATACAAAAACAATAGTGCAATCAGATCTCATAGGTACCTGTTTTTAAATGCACCGTGTTTTGCTTTGTTAATGTTCGGTTTCTTGATAAACTGACGAATATAATATCATAATGAAATCACGAATCTTGAGAGCCTGTAGGGAAATCTGAATTCCTTTTATTCTGTTAACCTTTCATCAACCAAAACGAATGGTTTTTACTGTTACGGGCGTAGTTTTCAACATTTCTTATGACACAATACTTTATTATTAATATTATTAATATGATTTCATACAAGATTTATTAACATAAATTTGTTGAATCTTATATTTTTATATATTTTATTTTTATAAGGCGTGTATCATTTTTAGAAATTAATTAAAAATTAACTTTAAGCCATATAGGTATTTAATTTTAATAAAATTATTATAAATACGAATATATACATAGATTTGTTATATAAATTTGAATAAAAATTGGAATGTAATATATCATATCTACTGTGTTTTTTTTTTATAATTGATCTAAATTAATTTGATAATAACAATATACAATTATCTATTGAATTGAAATTTTGATTCATTGAGGTTAAGATAATTTTAAAAATAATACTGAATCATAAAGTATAAGAAATATAAATATTACAACTATTAACTATAGTTAAATTATTTAAATTATATGCCAATTATTTTTAATTTATAACGTACAAATACATTAATATCTTAATCTAATTTTAATATTATTAAATTAAAAATCTTTTGAATTGTATGTTACAATATGTAATATTGTAAATATTATAACAATATTACAATAATGTAAATAAATAAAAAAAATTAATTAAATTTAATTTAAAAATAATATAATTCCTATTAAAATATTGCAAATATCATTTAAAAAAAAAATTATAATTAAATTATTCAATAACATTATATAATGAATGACAATTTATTATGTTATGTTAGATACAAGCAGCGGTGCTGTGTGTAACCCCCCTCCAAGACTGCCACCCAAGACTTCAACAATAAATTATATTAATACATATGAAAATTTACCTGCAATTTTGTTCCAAAATCCCTAGTTTGTCTTTTGTTATTTATTTATTTTTAGACGACAGAAATTATATATACGTGAACAAGTAAATATAAATAAATTATGCAGAAACATTTTATTTTGAAAAGCAAAGTTTTCAAAATCAAAATTTAAATTTATAATTTCTACACACTTTTGTGTAATAATTAATTTCATATTTTAACATTAAATGATAAAAGTTAATTATTTGTAATATAATAATTTCACGGTTATATTTTTTATCAAGAAAATAAAATACATTAGTTTGTTACCAGATTGATTCTGATTATTTTTATTTGGCGTACATTTATGAAAAATCCTGATCGAAATAAGAACATCTGTACGACCGCGACAGCTGATTTCAATCGTTGTACTCTTTGGGGTGCGTGCTAGAGTCTATTGCCAAAACAAAATACCAATTTATTTTTACAAAACTATATGCAATATTTTCATCATATTTTAATATATATAGGTAAAAAAAAAAAATGAATTTTGAGTTATCACTAAAAAAAAAATATAATTTTATTAATTCAATAAGGATAAGTGAAAATATTAATGATATCTAAAAGTTTAGCTCATTTCATTGCATATACAAAGATTTCAAAAAGAACAACAAAAATAGTCTTTTAACACATAAAAAATACTAAGTAGATTATTTAGCTCATGTTATATAAAAGAAAATAAGTTAATGGTAACATAATAATAATATCTATAAGCAAGTTCATTACTATTTGTACATAATAATATAGTGTAACTATTAAAGTGGTTAGAGTGTGGTGTAAATTTAAGCATATTTGTTTTAAATCGATATTTAAACACTGACATTTATCAAAACACATAAATATTTTATCAATTTCTACCACGTTAATACATAATATGTATAAATATATTTAAATTATATTTTACTTATAAAAATTGTAATTGTTTTAGGAGGACTCTATGTGGCAACACGTACTAAAGATAAGATGACCAAATGCGTGGACAATGCCCGGTGGCCAGCCAGTGCAGCTGATCGTCATGGTGTTGGTGTATTGTGGAACAATATTTGCAGATTGGGCCGATTGTCCAACCCCTTGTCAATGCAAGTGGAGTTCGGGGAAAAAAACAGCATTATGCAAAGATGCCGATTTTACCGATATACCTTTATCGCTCAATCCAGATATGCAGGTACTTGATTTGAGCTCTAATAACATACGCCACTTACCGGAGGACGCGTTTAAAAAAGTAGGACTCCTAAATCTGCAACGAGTATTTTTACGCGGTTGCGGAATACGGAATGTCCATAAAGACGCGTTCAGAGAACTGAAAATACTTATAGAACTAGATCTTAGTGATAACTTGATTGGTTCATTGCATCAAGAGACATTTCTGGGTAATGAACGACTTCGTGTACTCTATTTGAATGGAAATCCATTAACTGAAATTAAAGAAGTTCAATTTCCCGTATTACAGCATCTCCGAACTCTAGAATTACAACACTGTCAAATCAAGCGAATTCATAGAGATGCTTTCTTGCACTTGTCCTCGTTGGAATCGTTAAATTTAAACGGAAACCTATTAAAATGGTTATCAGAAACTGTATTTTTGCCGATATCAAAATTAAAAACATTATCTTTGGACGGGAACCCGTGGGTGTGCGATTGCCGTCTAAGAAGTTTTCGAAACTGGTTTGTTACGTCAAATTTATATTCACACCCGTTGTCATGTATTGAACCGAATATATTGTCGGGCAGTCGGTGGGAGAATATCAAACCACTAGAGTTTGCATGTCCACCAGTAGTCAAGATTGATAGAAACAGTGTGTTAGAAGATGCCGGTAATATTACTTTTACATGTAAAGTGACCGGAGATCCTGAGCCAGAAGTCAACTGGTATTTCAATGGACATAGTATAGACAACTATACGGATCGAATGGATGAAAATCGTACGTGGTTAGATAACAATCGAATGTGGAGTGCCCTTCACATATTAAATGTTTCAGACGTAGTGGCTGGCGAATTTACATGCGAAGCTCGGAATTCACGTGGACAAATGTCAGCCAATGTATCATTAGCTTTACCAGAAGTAGCAGTTGCTACGACATTAAGCAAATCTAAATCCATGTACTTGGTTATTGTTTGTGTAGCCGCTAGTGCAACGGTTTTATTATTTTTGATAGGCTTGACATGTTGCGTATGTCAAGTAAAAAAATCTGGAGGACGGCGCGATAGTAAGACAAATTTTAAAGGAAGTACTAGTTTTAGCGATGCGGACAAACGACTACTCGACGCAAGCATATCGACCACACAAGCCGGGAGCTGTGAAATGCTTGGCGGATCTTCTTGCCAGGACTTGGAGCTCATTGAACAGTCATTACAAAATATCCCATTGGCCTCCGTCTGCGATCAACAACCGGTTCACATAACTATTGAAAGTCATGATCCCAATTCTAGTTTGTCATTGTACCCACCACCACCAGAATTTTCCACTAGTATTCTGCCGTCAGTCAGTGGTTTTGGAAATATATTTATTTCAGTATCAGTGAGTCAAGAACCACCAGACCCTGAATCTAGGTATCCAGACTTACTTGACATGAAACACAGACAAAAACAAAGCGTTAGTGTTGGTACTAGCTCAACCCATCATCTTCCACCAGCTTCGTCATATTACGCCACTATGCCGAGGAAAAAACGATTGATAGACCACCAATCCATCAAATCGGTAATGCCACATTACGATAACATGGGTCCTAGAATTACAGCAACGGGAAGTTGTACGAACTTGTCATCTCTTTCTAATAGTGGTGAATCTTCCGACGATATACCGCCACCACCACCGCCACCTTTATGTACTGGACACACTGACTACGTGGCTCTATAATCAAATAATTATAATTTATGTATCTGTGAAAAATCATTCTTTGGAGTATAAATAGATAAATATTTTAAGGAATACATATTTAATATGTATGATTTCAATATTGTTTACAATATTATACACTATATTCACACAAAAATAAAAGAAAAAAACCATAATTTATGTAAAATGTTTGAAACAAAATAACATTTGGAATCTGTACAGAAAGCTAAATACAATTTAAAAGAAGGTATTGTTACTATTGACGTTTAAACAGAACATTGAAAGCTTAAGTCGTATTATCCGTCATCAATCACATGGCATTTATTATGGGGGCAGTATTATTAATAAAATACTAAAATAGTATTATAGAGGAAAACCTGAATACAATAAATAATAATGAGAAATAGAAAGAAAAAAGTAATCATTGTATAAATGAAAGTTTGGTCCTGTTACTATTTGTTTGTTCGTTTATATGTTTTTTTTACGAAGTCAGTAGGTTAAACTTGACAATCTATAGTTTTAATACTTAAACGATAAGTATTTTATGTTAAAATTGGAATCAAAAATCTTATTTTCTAATTAATCATGGTTTTATTATCGCTTTCTATACATAAAAAAAATATATACATTTTTTCATGAAAATATATAAATATATTGTATTTCTGTTTAATTATTATAGTATTAGGTTGTAATTTGATTAATTGTTGAGTTTAAAATTATTTATGAACATAAATTCCTGAAATCTCATTAAGTTATCAGCTTAATTAATAACTTTTATATGATGAATGTAAATTATTAATAACTAATATTCATCATTAAAATTTGAAATAATTATTTAATTAAATAAATCTAATTTTATAATCCGTGAATTTTTTTCTATAACTCTCCATATTAATTTATAATAAAACAACACATTATAGAACATAAAATGTATAAGACACAATTTAATTTTCATGACATGGCGAAGATTACAATAAAATAATATAAAAATTATATCAGATAACATTATTAATTTAACATAAAAGTTATATTAATAAAGATCGGTAACTAATGTAACGTATAAACAACATTTTTAAAACGTCATTGTCCTCAGTTAATTTAAACATCGTAATGTTTACCTTTACCTTTTAGATCACGATAAGTAACAAAAATTAAGTTGATAATATTATAATATTATAAATGTTAATATTTCTTGTTACACCTCTATTAAATTATAAAAGTTGTATAATAGTCTGTATTATTGCCCGTTGATTTTTAAAAAAAATTGTTTTTGTTTAATGAGAACATTTATATTTAATTTTAAAATAAGACGATTAGACAATAAATATAACAATTATATGCATCCATCTAACTTTGTACTATTTTTAACTATAAATTAAAAAAGTAAGATTGATGTGAAAAAAATCATCACACCATATCGATCGGTATCTATCTATTTACCCTCTAACTTAAAAAAATCTCAGAGATAGTGAAATCCGAAATTCGTATTATTTAATTTAAACTATATTTTTTACACATATCATTTTAATTAATTATGTTTTATTACTTTCTTATATAATTTAAAAATGTATTTATAATTTTTTTTTTATTTTTTAAGAGAAGTAATTAAAAATTAAAAAAAAAAATGTTAAATGTAGGTTTTGGCATATCATGTTATTGTAGTAGGTATATCTATTTAGTACGCATAAAATATTAATATAAGATCCATTAAAAATCAAATTTTACTAAATAACATAAAAATAATATCCTTAATAATTTCAAAAAAATTTTTAATTTTTTGATTAATAGTGATTGTCTATAATACTAATACATCTCCATATATAATGTCCATTAAAATTAAATATAAAAACTATAATTATTTTCATAATGATGGTAGGCCTTGTTAAGTTACACAACAGTAATTATATAATTGCTTAAATGTTGATATGAACAATTTTATCAACTTCATATAAAAATGAATTATGATGAAGTACAATATTATTTAATTACCCACATGAAAAAATAAAAAATAAACAAACATTGAAATACCCAAATAAATTTTTGAATTTGAAATTTTAAAATATTATTTTTTCTTGTATTTTATTTGCATTTATTTAGGTATTTCAATATTATTCTTCAAACAGAAAATATCAATTTTTTTTTAAATTATGGCTTTTGTAGGTTGTGACCAGTAGATAAATAATATTGAAATCCTGTGTTGTAAACGTGACAATGTAGCTTATGAATGCATAATGCATATAGACGGACCTACAGGATATAAAACTGTCTTTTATTATTAAAAAAAATAATTATTATTGTAAAAATAAATAATAAATGTAATAATTTTTAAGGTATTTTATTTATAATGTTTATATTAAGTTTTGTTTGCTTTCGACACTACAAGTATTCTTTTATCTCCTTTGTGAACGTGTCACAAAAAAAAAAAAATGTATTATTCTATAGTTGTGAATAAATATGAAATTTTTTGTCTGCTTTGAAATAATTATAAATATTTATACGTATACAATATACTTATATATATATGCGTAAGTATGTATGTATATAAATATAATACATTTATGTTCCTTGTTGGTGTTAATAAATTATATTGTACAGTAAAAATGTATGTCAATAATTAAGTAAAATCTAATTCACAATTTCTTTTTTGTTGTAGTTTATATTTCATTACATATTTATTAAACATGATTTGTAGTTTATTGTAATCGTATGTGAAATAAAATGAAAAATATATATTAAAAAATTAAAAATCTCGTTATTTTTATCATCACATTTTATAATCCATTCAAATTTAAATTCAAATAAAAAAACAAACTTTATTCTATACTAAACAGAGGTTAGTATGAAATATACTTAAATGTTTCATAAGTAGGTACCTAAACAATTAATTGTTTTCAATATGATGACCGATTGTGCTGCAGTAAGTATAAATATACGATAATATATATCTATAAATAATAACAAAAAAAACATGTTATTTCTTCAGATTATGTTAACCATATAATAATAAAACATCTAGTGGGTCACTGCGGACATTATAATATAATACGATTGCACTGATATTGTATTATTATACGCGCAATAACTGAATCCGCTCCATATTATTAATTTGATACATTTTTAATTTATAGGTATTTTCACTTTTAGTTTGATATTTTAACCGTCATTTATTTTCGTTTTATTCTCATTTATATTATATGTTATCGTGATCATAAAACAAATGTATTATTTATTTTCTGAGCCAAGTGCTCTTGAGGTGTTTTTTTACATTTTACTTGTGCATTTTCATATCAGCGATATTGACAATAACTCGATGTGTTGATTCATTTTATGATATTATTGTGTTAAGAATATTTTAACATGGACTATTAATCAAATGTTCAAAATAATATAAGTATTTTAAATCGCATATTCACAATATAAAAATGTTTATATTATAATATATACGTAGAATCGTCTCGGCAAAAAACAATTACTTAAAAAGTAAACCAAATTTGCATACATAAACAATGTCAAAAAATTAATATCTTTGTTGGGAAACGTCTATAAATGTTTATTAATCGTAAATTGTAATAAGTTGCTATTCCTACGAATAAAAATAATTCCTTTGAATAATTTGAGTTACATAAAATAATTGATTCTAGATTTTATACAATGATAATTAATTGTTTTTATTAGGTAAATATGTTATGTACGCACTTAATTCCAGATAAAGAAATCTTAACTAAATCAGGTCTTAAATTACCGATTTCGTTATTAATTGATATCTTTGGGTAAATGTGTAAACAAGATTCTGCACTCACAAAGTGTCATATAACTGACAAAACAAGTATGATATCGGAAGAAAAAAATATACAAGCGATTCATATAAACAGTCTACTAAGTTGAGTTTGGTGTCATGAAAGTTTCTAAAATAAAAAAGAACAAAAACTTTTCGAATATAATTTATTATAATATTGGTGTACTTTACAATAACTCAAAAATACGAAAAATGTATTAACTGTTATAACAAATAAAATGTAAAATTATTTCCAAAATATTAATTTAAAACTATAATAATAAGTAATATTACAATGGCTATTTTCGGTCAACAAACTGCGCAATAAATTTATGTAAAATGAATAACAACAGGTTTAATGTTTTTATTTTGTTTTTATAATCATAGTATATATAATTATATATTATTAACCAGTTTTAATATTAATTTGGTATTTCATTATTCATTAAATTTGTGATTTGGTTTTTGATACCATTTTATAAATAAAAAAATAAATAATCAACGTTACAGAAATCTAATATATACTTTAATTATTTGATACAATCGAAACTTTATTAATTAATTGATCGATTGAATCGTGTTAATCAATAGAGTATAACAGTGTGTTGACAGCTTAAATACCTATTATTATTTTAATTGTGTTCGTCTTATTACTTGAAGTAAGTGACAGGTTAAGATAACTAATAAATTAATGAATAAATACTCTACCTATATGTTTATACACCAGATGTTGGGCAGTAACAATTTGACTTTGAACACAATTATGGTGTACTCAATATACGAATATATTTTGTAAAATTATAATTTTATATTAGACTAAGTAGTTTTCTCATTTACTATACATGTACAATTAAACACACTTATAGAAATATACAAATTTAATTATTTTAATACCTCTCTTTTTCCTTGAACTATCATAAATTCATAATACGTATTATTCATTAGAAAGATTTATATTTAAAATAATAATAAATTGATAGTTTATAAACTAGGTATATTCTAAGTACAAAATACAGATTTTAAACTAATAAAAGCTTTAATTTATTCTGTCACATATACATTATAATATTATATTAATAATTTCAGGATGAAGTATATTTGTTTTATTTTATTGAATTTCCACAACACTATTGAAATAATAGTATAATGGTCGGTTAGGTACTACAATATAAATAAAAAATTCATACCTAATAATATTAGGTACATAACTTTTAAGTTTGTAGGTACATTACAATCCTTTTTTATTTTAAATTTTAGAATATTATTTTTGCATAAAATATAAAATAATAATATATAATATTTGGTATTTTAGTAATTGGTTTTACTTTTACTTTATTCAACAATTTAAGATGACCGCCATAAGTTCTAGTTTAAGCGAAAAAGTTAAAAATACAAAGATTCCTGTCCAACCATTTGGTGATGTATTATTTTTTTTTAAACCTGAAAGCAATACTAAATGTATTGCATTCGAAAAACAATCGTAAGAACCAAGTGAATTACATTTGCTGGGATTTCTTCAATGATTTGTGAAGTTGGTCTGTATCTTTCATAACATTTAGAAAAATAAAATAGTTTCTTATAACTAAACTATAAAGGATAAATTAAATTTGATTTTCAAATATTGAATAAAAGTACAACAAACTACATGCATTTTCAAAGACAATTAATAAGTTATTATAAACCCTAAAAACTCTCTTATTAATATATATTTAATAAAATAAATTTAAAAAAGCTGTAGTTTATACAATAAGCAGAAAAAGTTAAAAATGTATATTGATGATATATTTTATAGAAACTAAGTTTATAATTCTAGTTTTCATATATCTTTACTTACAAAATTACAATAAAACATAAAAGTATGCTCTACTAGTCTACTATATCAAAAACGATCAAAGAAAATACAAACTTTCTCATTTTTGAAATCCAAACTCTAAATCGTAAAATGAATGAACCTGTTCCCTACATTGGAAAATACGCAAAAGCATATTACGCGCGAGTGAATTTGCTGTATTATTAAACTATAGCCAATATTTAAGTTATATTTCTGAATTACATGATTCTGAGTAAAACTAAGTTTGAATTGTATTTATGGTATTTTTCAAAATGTAAAGTAGGTTCCTAATTGTTATTAAAAAAGAGGAATATAAAGTTTTCAAAATTGTACTAAAATATTGTTAAAAATAAATAATATTGTATTATATAATATCACTTTTTTTTTATTGGGAATTTAAAATACATTTTCAATCTAATAATACCTAACATAATATATTTTTTTAAAGATGTTATACAATAAAGACGAAGGATAATCAATGTTATTTAAATTAAATGTAAACCAAAATTGTTTTATAAATTATAAAAACTAAAATAATTATTTAATATACATTTTATGGTTTTGCTATTGTTATTTTTAGAATAAAAAAAAAATTCCTTATATATTTTGTTTAAAATGGTGTGGCCTAAATTGTATTGTTCTTTATACTGTTTTTAAATTTCGACTACAACTATTGAGAATTTGAATTTTAAGTTCTAACTATTCTAAAATATAATTGACATCCAATTTCCTAGGGAAAGAAAGAATATAAAAATGTCGGAGAACTCTGTACAAAAAAAAAATGCATTTGGAAACAGATAATAAATTACAATTTAATTTTTATGCTTTAAATGTTTTCAATTACACTCAAAATCAAAAATACAGTAAATAAAGATAATTATAATAGAAAACAATTTTAACGAAGTAAAATTAATTTCATATATTTTTTTTATGTATCTATAATAATACTAGTTGGCTCAGTAAACGGAGAAAAAAGACTTTTTTCGATGCCTAATCAAAATAAAAAAAAAATGTGACCACCAACCGAACGTAATATTTAAATATAAATTTAATTAGTTTTTTATTATTTCCTATAGTTTACTAGGAAGTTCTAATAAACGCACAATATTATTATTTTATAATAATATAATTAAACTTTTCTGAAATAGCTAAATACAAGCTGCTACTTGTAAATATAGTACGTGTATATATACACGTGGCTGATGCGTCTTACTAATGTACATATGACTTAGGTTTTAGCTAGGTACCTATGATAATCATAAAAACTTTCAAAAAATTTGTTTAGAATAGCCCAAAACAAGAGGTAACACATGTTCTGGAAACGTACAAAGAACAACTACATTATAACTATGAATATTCTTGGTTTAAATCTGTGTTTTAGAGTTTTAGACTATGGCCTTGTAAAAATGTATACATTTTTTAAAATCATAAAACTAAATTTTCTTTTCAAATTTTAATTAAATATAACATTTAAACATTTTTAAGAGATCTATTTAAATGTAGGTGATTTGATATATTATTTTAAAAAATTCGTTTTTTAAATAACTATTTACTATATTAGAGCACATAATATTATATAATAGAATAGTACATTTACTGAATGTTTTGAACTATATGATATAAAGGTCACACTCAAACATAATACCAAGAAATGGGGGAAAAAAACTGTTGTTTCCTTACTATCAGAAGCCCGTATTGGTTTAAGAAGTCTATCAAAAATGATATCCATCAAATAAAAGGGCGGGTTTAGAGGCTTTCCTATCGCTAAAGGGAATATACAAAATGGATTTCGTCGACAATCAATGATCGGGAGTGCCTTCATTTCTTAAAGTTTGACCATTTACACTTTATAGTATTGTTGTATTCAAGATTTTCCTACAATTGTTTCGACTGTATAATAACATTACATTTTATTGACACAACATTTTATGATTTGGTAAGTACATACGAATATGGATTACAATCAGGCCGTATAACATGTCGTTCAAAAACATCGATATTTGGATTACTGATATCATCATTTTTATTTAAGCAAAAAAAAATAAATCAAAATAAGTGCCAATTGGAAATAATTACAAAATATATTGCAGCATTGTTAGTTTTTAGATATAAACTGTATAAATGAGACGTATTTTTATAAAAATAAATAAATAAATAAAACGTCAAATCTATTTGCAGTCATATTTCGAATTTTATTATTTTTTTTTTTTAAAGACTTGTAAGTAAATACGAAGATAGACACAGTAAGTTGATAATATACTATTTTGCGTATATCCCACTATCATTATGCATAAACTAAGAAACTTTGTAAGCTAATGGTTTAATAGTAAACGATGCAATCAAGACAAATATGAAAAAAAACTAAGGAACTATAGAAAATGTTAACTATTTATTATATGTAATTAACGTTTTTTTTTAAAAATAATATATTAAATAATCTTTAATTTTTTCAGTCAGGTGACTCCTATGGCTTGAATGATTCAATACATCTTTGATATCGTTTCGGCACAGGATAATTTTCAAACTTAATTATTCATTATTTTAATCATTAAACATTTTTTCAGATCAAGTAAAAATAATTAAATTACGACTTTTTGTTTTAATACGACTACTCTGATATGATCCAAATGAATTTTATTATGGATACCTAGCTACATCATGTTGTTTTCAATAAACCTCTTGTTTTATTTGAAGCATAAATTACTTTAACAATTTAGAGTTGCGTATTTAGTTAATGTTGGAATTTGGATAAAAATACTACTTTAAATGTGAAAAATGATCAATAAAAATCACATTAAACAAAAACTTCTATATTTTAAGCTAGCATTTAATATAAAAACACGTTCTAGTTACGCTCTATGAATAACATTTTTAATTTAATAATCAATCATGAATAGAAATATTATAATGTTTATATGTACAAACTAATATTTTGAAATTTCGTTGTTTCGTAGTAATAATTAAAGAAAATCATTAGACATTAGATTTAACAACAATTGCTATAAATTTACAGTTTATCACATAGATAGATTTATAGTATGTTTATGTAAAGCATATTTAATCATTTTAATAATATTAAGAAAATAATACAATTTGTACAATTATAATTAGATTTTTGTATGTTTTATAATATACATATGATGTAAATTTTGTTGTTACTTCAAAAAATAAAATAAAATATATCATGTTCCTATATTAGTAGAATTTATATTAAATAGTATTATTAAATAAATGATTCATAAAGTAATATGTAAAATTGTAATCTGCTCTTACGCTTTTTGTATTCTATGTATATAGTTTTCCAACCTACCGTATTATTAATCTTAATAATTGTAAAAACGAAACTACCCATTGTTTAAATTAATTTAAGGGATTATATATTCCACCACAGCATAAACATTAAAACAGTTATGTAATATAAAATTGTAAAGCTAAACCGAGTTCTACAGAAAATCCAACTTGTCTTCACGGCTTGAGACTAAATACGTGATTCGACGACGTCAGGTGCAATAAAACGTACTTAAGTCGTTACATCAATTTGGCGCTGACTTCAAAATTTCCTTGAGCAAACGAGGAATAGTATTTGATTGGCATTTTAGCTGTGTGGCGTTTCGGTAATAGCTCGTTAGACTGTGAAATTACGTTCAACGATATTTTCGGGGCAGTAAGTCGATGACGGCGAAGGGGTGAACAGCACACCAATACAAATCGTTAGTCACACGCAGTGAGCAAATGTGTTTTCGAACATATTTGGAATAAGAAAATGAAAACTGTCTTGAAGGGGTGGTTGTAAGTCACGTAACGTAGAATTGAGCGGAACAAAATGTTTCATAAGAAGTTAAAAAATAAATAAATATTTTTTCCCTCACAAAAATCGTATTTAAATGTGAAATAAAAATTAGTTATGAGTCTTATACATATGAACCAATGATAATAGCTGTTGAAACATATTGAAGTTACCTATCTGATTATATGTAGAAATATTATTATATATATTGCATCATGTATTTCATCAATTATATTATATATATATCCATGTATTTTTTTTTTAAACATATTTTTATAGATAACTGTGCCTCACTGAGATATAAATCAATATTTTGATTTTAACAGTTTAATACATATTAATTAAATGATTTATTATTAAAATACCTATTATAGCGATATAATGTAAAGAATATATTAAATAAGTATAATTACGTAATTATAGCATATTATAATTTAAGATTTTTATTTAAGTGTATATTCATATTTATTAGTATACTAATAAAAATATAGGAAAATAAAAATGTATAAGTTAGTGTAGATAATTAATGATATGACACTGTACAATTTAATACTATTGTGTTATCATAAATTATAATTTAAGAACTGAAATACATATTATATGTATAAAAAAAAACCTTATGGTAATATTTTTATAAATTAAAATACGTAGATACAGTTGAATACACTGTAGGTATTTGATTAGAGAACAAATCTATAATAGGAGGGTTAAATTTAAACTAAAAAATTTTAAATATTTAAAATTTAAAAAAATTGTATTATTTTTGTGCGTGTTTAAATAACATAAAAGTAATATATTAGGTAAACACCTAGATAAGAAAAGGATAAGATTAAATTTCAGGACACTAGCAGTCTAGGACACAATGCAAGGATAAATTATAGCACACACGTCCAGATTTGCTTATCTCGCAGGATGGTAATCTATTCTTGTAAATATAAAAGCAATGATAAATTATTGTACTTGAAAAATAATACTGAGTAAAGTATAAACATTAAACAACTTGTAGAAAAAAAATCGAAAAATTAACTCTTTAAACTTTAAAGTGGTATACAACTTAAATAAAGTTTTCTGATCTATACAATTATAGTGCTACGTTCAACATTTAGAACTGTTTTCCAAAAAAGTGTCAACATAAAAACAAATTTTGTAAAAGTAATGTATTGAATTACGCCTAAAATGTAGGAGATATCAAATACATTAACATAATTATTATGACTTTATGGGTTACTCAGTATTCTTATAGTCTAACATTTTTTTATATAAAAAAATAAAATGTATATAGACGTATGGCTAAATAAATGGAAGTTGGCAAATAATCAATTTTATCTTATGTTGCATCAATAAAGGATGTTTATAATATCATCACATTCTGCTGCATGGACTATTTTTATTGTAAATTCTTTATTATTATGCTAAAGAGCAAATCCTTTTTTGTTGATTTAATAAATTAAAAATATTAATTTATGGAATTAATTAATATATCTTAAATTAAATTTGTTTAAAGTTCATTAATATTTTATCATTAATAAATATAAATCTTTAAAATTGTTTGTATTCATTTTTATTAAAAATGTTATAGTTAATATTATATTTAATTTTAAATTGTAATAGTTGAGGTTATATTATACAATGAAACCACTATCCACTATCGTATTAAATCATTCGTAGTTTTTTTTCAAAACTAGAAAAAAATCAGGAGATCAATGAAATTAAAATGTTAAATATTCAAACGTCAATATTTTCATGAAAATAAACTCTACAAAATAGCTATTTTCAATTTGAAAATAATTAAACAAAAAAATATATTTTTTAATTTTTTAACCAAAACATTAAAATTAATTAAAACACGAAATATTTGTAGTTCTTGTCCCTGTAAATCAGAATTATGATTTCTCCATCATTTCAGGATATATCGCAATGTGTAAATCCTCACGGGACACCCTGTATAACTGTATGGTTTGATGGCCTCGTGGCTCACAATCACGTACTCGACGTTAACCCTGAGAACTATTCGAGAGACGTGGAGGTTTACCTATACACGGCCGCCTAAACGACTGTGGCTCGGCACGTCGTCTAAGGACCACCAGCACCGCAGTGGTCGTTTCCCACGTACCGTTAACTTCGCAAATAAGCCACGAAGTCACTGACTATACGTTATCACGTGTTCTATTCTCCAGGAAGAAATCACAATCTTCGCGAAACCTACAAACGTGAGCTTAACCGCGGAGTTTGGTTACTCTATCTCGGCTCAACGGAGACCTCGCGGGCTTGAACTCCGACCCCGTGATACCGTTCTTAATTGGCTTAACGGACCTCAACTACCCTAATAGGCTACTAACGGCGCGGGACGATGCGTCGCCACTGGATTCTGAAGACGCGCCGATGGTAATATTGACTAAAACCGAGTCGCGTGACGGACCACCTGAAGTCTCAGATTTGCTGGTAACCACAGTACCACAGTACGCGAACAAAAGTAGTCACAGCCAAAGCAACAGCCAACATATTGCAATTGCAATTGCGCGTAGGTGGCACGTACGGTGACCGCGTCAAACCGAAAAACCATTCCGACAATGTAAGTGGAATCATTTGCACCTATAGCTGTTGTAGCTGTCTGTGGACGCTCATTCGTTATCCGTAACCCGAGGATATCATCTATTTCGACCGCCGCCGTCGTCAGCGCAACCGCAATGAAAAATAAACGAACCGGGTTCGTTCGCTTGGCTATTATTTTGTTTATACGGTTTCGCTATTCGCCAGATAAGGAATAACATAAACAGTAGACATTACTTATGACGATATTGGCTACCACGTCACCATTGATTATCAGTCCCAAATATTTCCCTAAAATTTTAATGACAACTTTAACACTACACGACGTCATAACGATTATAATATTATTTAGATAATTGTTATTGTTTCGTCGTGATCGAGTATAACGTCTGTGATTTATCGGTAATTTGATAGATATGATTTTATCATATACGTCATAACGTGGCCAAATACATTTAGCCACGGGTAATAATAATAATTGAAATAATGCAGTTGATATATCGCTTCGTCTTTTATTGAAATTTAGGTTATTCGGTTTGTGAATGTCAAAATGAATAAACGAGAGAACATATTTTACAAATACATTTATCATTATTATTGTGCATTCATAAATTGGATATTGATTATTAATGTTTATTACTATTTATCGCCTTATGAGTATATTATGTATCGTGATACGTAAACGTATAACTTTAGATTAAAATGAATGGCGATGCAACCAAAACGTCAATGTACATATTTTCAAAATCATAGTTATTACGTCATACCGTCTATATAACGAGGAATTTTCCTAGTTCCTCGAAAGTCGTTAAAACCTACTTCCTCTATAAGATGTTTATCCCGGAATTGAATCACTAAATGAGCCAATCACAGATAAATAAATGTTAAATGATAAATGTTGTTCTTAAAATTACGAAAATTAATTATTATTTTTTATTTAGATATTTCTGGTTTGCATTATTTGTCACACAGAAGGAAAAAAACAGTTTTTTAATATTATTTAATTTTGCTGTGACGTTACAGATAATCTATTATTAAACATATTATTCTGTTGAAATATACCAGGCGTAAGTACACTGCCCCCAAATTGATTGGATGATGGATATGTTTACAAAGGGGCTATAAGCGAGTTACACCTACACTGATTCACCCGTGAACTGAGGTATGGATAATCAAACAGAAATACAGACATTTATTTTGGTTTTGTAAGTTTTCACCCAAGCCAAGTCGGGTAAAATCTACTTGTATAATATATCTGATTTGTTTAATTATTTTTGTCAAAAATTACTTCAACTTACCTTATTTCTATTATCAATATTCAATATAAATATATGAGCTTATTTTTAATCTTCACGAATTTATTTCCAGGTTAGATGTTTTTTTTAAATACAACAATATTAATTCGACTTATTTTTTTTATTCATTTCCAAGTATTTTAAAAGTTCAACAATGTTTTTCATGGGATTATGATTGAGCTTAAGAGCTTTATAAATTTTTTTACGTATATTTATATATATCACTGTAGTAGTTCTTTAGAAGTATATTTGATTCATGAACCGTATTATAGTTCTAGAACACCACCATACACTAATATTCCATTTATATTCCTTATTAATATATATATTATTCTGCTTAGATATACATAAATTAAGTATAGGATAATTTGGTATGCAAAATAACGTGAAGTGAAAAATGTTTTTCTTACCTACTTCAAAACAATTGGCTATATTTATATTTATCCAAGTATATATTATGTCGACAATATGAAACACTGATTGCATAACTTTAGTACCGATGACTTATATAGAACTATAATGCTACGTTTAAACGTTATTTATCAACGGCTCTTGGACATCAGTTCATAATTTTCTAACGTTATGAATAAAAATATCACACATTCACATATACTTAGACGAGTTACTATAATATAATGATTCTAACATAATCATTAGATCACGACAAAAGCTATGCATGGAACATAAATAATGGATAAAATAATAATTATCTTCAGTGTCCCACGGGAATTTTCCTCGAAACTACATGAAAATATTCACTCGTTGTGACTTGTGGTGATTATATTTATTAAGCTTTTCGTATGTTCATACGAGGTGGTTGTAAAACTGACACCATAATGATTTAAAAAAATGACTCCGGTTTTTACAACATAAAGTGAAGTCAAATACTTGACACTTATAAAGGTAATAAAATGTTATATCGGCATATTATCAAATCATATCAAATTTCACAGTAGTAATTCGAAGAAACTTATCAGAACACAAGAAAAATAAAACAATATTTTAAAAGCTGTATGACTACAGTTTGGGATACCAATACAAATATAATAAAATATTCAAAGACAGTTTGCTTTAAATTTTCTTATCAACAAGTTTACTTTTTAAATATTTTTTTATTAATTATAATTTTAATTTTTAATTATTATATTATTATTCTATATTAAACCGGCTAACTTTCATTTCAACGATCGGAATTTTTTTTAACCATATCTACTTTACTTCTGACTTGCTATTTATAAACCTGTAAAATTAGGAAGTGGGAATGTGTGTACTTGGCCATCTTATAGCTATCAAAGAACTCGAATAGTGGTGAAAATATAGTGTGCATCACAAATTGAATCGGGAACTAATTCAGTTCATCTTTATATTTTTATATTTTTCAATCGGGATTAAATTTGGCTACTGCGTGCGAAAATCGTAGACTGTTAGAGCGCAAATCTACACCACAAAATGTTGTCTATTTGAGATAATAGTTATATATCACTTGGGCGAGTTTATTTATACAACAAAAAATACCATTTGGGTGAATAAATATGAGTATGTATATATTTATAGGTAAATTGATTTATTTATTTATGGTATTGCATATTATTTTACAGTGTTTTAATAATTAACTCTAATTATATAAAATATATTGGTACAGTATAGCGTAATATAGTAATGTATAATAATGTGTCAAAAGCTAATGAAATCACATACACATCACGGTCTATATTTCTCACGCAGGTAAAAATGATCGCAATCACCCAAACGACCACCGCGAATAGCTGTGGCTACGCGAATGTTTGTCTGTGATAACAATAATGACACTGCACGTATTATTTTAAATTGCATTCACTATAAAATAATATATTGTGTGGCGTAAGATTTTGGGTGTACTTTTAATTTCCCGAAGATGCAATAATTTAAATTTTTGAAATTGAAATCTATGCACAATCGATGCATAATATGTAATTGAATATACGTAACATTAAACTTAAGCAGTCAATAGTTCATAAATAAACATGAACAATGTATAATAATACAACAAAGGAATGCATTCAAACATGTAATACCCTTAAAGCTATACAAGATCATATATCGATAAATACGTTCGCTTACAGTGTGCCAATATCGTCATAATTCGGTATGGTATAATACTATAATAATATAGTTTGTTTTATTTGTAATTTTAGTCGAATAACGAGGGTCTGCATATAATATGTACTTTTAGGCAATAATATTGTTGAAGAGGAAATAGTGATAAATTCACTTTATTGATGTATTGTTGTTGACTGTTGTTTTAGTATAAAAATAATTAATTTCATTGTGATTACCTACGTTATTGAGTACCTACCCATAAACTACATATATGTATCGAACGCGTGTTTAAATAAATAAATATAAACAGTTTCCAAAATCTACTTGAAATACAATATACGTTAATTTATTATTATTAATTGTCATTATTTTTATGCGATTCTTAATTATTCGCTATAAAACCTTAATAAGTTCATTACACAAATTATTGTTACATTGACCATTGGATTACTATGTATAATGTATATATATAATACCTACTGACTACTGTTAATGCCGTTGCTTCTCCATTATTAATATTATTTCCTTAACACGGGTATATGTATTACTATTATGTGGTAAGAACATTTTTTCTGCTCAAATCGCTACTGTTGTGTTAGTAAATAATAATATTAATAGGCATCCTGCAGTCGACTAACAACTGGGAGTAACCTACCCCCGAGACGACCGCCTGCTGGACGCTTCATCTCGGAAACAGAGACTGATGATGTACAGCCAAGATCACGATCCGGTTAGTGAATTATGATTATTATTATTATTATTATTGTCACTATAAAGAAATTAAGATTTGACCAACTATTTAAAAAAAAGTCAGTACGTTGGAAAAGACACTTTTTATTGAAGTCACAGATGTAAATAACAATAAAAAAAAACAATTGAAAATAAAAAAAAATTAAAATTTGGAATACCAATTCATATAGAATTTATTTAATAAATAAAAATAAAATTAAAAATGTAATAAGCACTAAAATGAATAGTGATATAATAAATAGGTACATCGTACATGAGACGCGTATCATAATTTGCATCACATTTAAAAAAAAGTTGTAATTACCAACATACCTACGATGCTAGTAAATTAATTGAACTTGCAACAAACAATTTTATCTCTAAGTAAAACTGTTTTTTTTTATTTATTAACTCCACTTATTTTGCGACGTAAATTAAGACGAATAACATTTACCGAATAATGTACTATGTTCACAAACAGTTAAATATTGCTAAATTGTTTGATATACATAAATGTATAATAACTATAGACATTTTAATATTGTAATTTATTATTTTACTATTGCTTGTTTTTATCACTGTCTTGTATCAAACAATAATTCCAATGATATGCAAACTTATCAGATTTTAAGGATGTGGGACATTCTTCAATATATTATATTCGCACAAACTGTCATCCCACAGAAAACGTAACGTGTACGGCCGCCGACATAGTCGAAGGGTTCAACAATCGTCCGCAATTGCATTCATCATGAATTATTATTTTGCGATTCAATCCTAGAGACTGGAAGAGTTTTTTTTAAAAAAAAAAAAAAAAACATCAACTACATGGACGTGCTGTATGTGCCCCAATAACGGCTGATAGGTTTCAATCGTCCCGAGGGATCATCCAGTGTCATCAATCCAACCCTCGAAACTTTATATACTTAGTATCTATATACAAGAAGACTATTCCGAAAATAGTTTCACTATTATTTATTATAATGATGATACTATTTTCTGTGGCAGTGATCACGTGTATTATTTTGTTTTTATAGCAAAAATAGGCATAGAACAACAATTTATACTTACAGATATTCGATAAAAAATTAAATAAAAATAATATGTAATTCAAATACAACCAATATAGGATGTCTTATAAACTATACATGACTCATATTATATTTTATAGTATTCCTTTGTCTAGTAGTTGGTATTTTTTTAATCTTATATGTTCAAATAAGTGTCACAGTATAAAATATTGTTAATTATTTTGATTCAAGATTTGACTATAATCGTCTAAACGATGTTGTTTTATCGATATTAGCTTACAATTTGTCTATTATTACGTATGTTTACTATAATATTTTATATGGCTGTCAGTATTTATTACGTATTGTTAAGATTTATTCCCGTATAAGTAATGTCGATCTGGACATGAAATTATATTTTCTTCAAAATGTCACATTGATTATTAGTTGTTTATAAATAAACCAAACCACTTATTCTAGACCTAAGTAAGTAGTTATGCTGAAATCAGGAAGTCACACTTGATGTCTTTATTTTCTATAACTAGTTTTATATAATATTCGTGTTGCCATGATGACCATAACTATAATAATTTTTAAAATATTATACCATTTATTTACTTTTTATTGATTAAATTTTAATATTAAATTATTGTATTTTAACATCCACGTTAATTGCGTTTCAGTTGTAATCAAATGCCAATAAACATAATATATTTAAACAAAAGAAGTGATAACTGTTAATTTGTCTACCAGCTTTTCTTCGTGTTAATTATAATCAGAACTATATTGCACGTGTTAAAAAAAGAAAATTAAGTATTCAATAAGCAATTAGAATATTTCTAGTGATATCTTTGTCTTATATTATAATATTGTATTTCAGAATAAATAATAATTACTAAAAAAAAAACCAAACAAACTTAATTTCAAATATTCTTATAAAATATTTTTGTGACATCCAATTATTTTAACTGTCAATTTGTACAAGTAATTAATGTTTATATAACAAATTATAATGATAAATTAAAATATATTCCAAAGAATCACTAAAAATAAATATTTGAAATTAATTTTTGTTAAATAATATTATGATCGAATAAATCATTTTTTTTTTTAGAAACTTGGTCGATAAGTTAATATTGTATTATCTTTTATTTTTTTAAATACTCACGATTCAATTCATTTTTTTAATTTAGTTAAATAATTATCAAAAAATTCATCTAGTTGATTTTATTTTATTATAATGTGCTTGTCATAATACGTATTATCAAAGTTGATTTCAATTAAATTGAATTCAGAATAAAATGGAATACATCTAGGCATTTATATAACTATTTTATAATTATTATATATAGTAATTGTATGTTTGCATAATAGGTGTTTAAAATCAAATGTATTGTTGTATAATTTTTATTTGGTAGCATTAATTCACCTTATGAAAAATCTTTTGGAAATTCCTATTTTGCAATGCCAAATTAAGAAGTCATTTTAAATTTCGGTTCATAGCATCCATTCATAATATGGACTATAGTCTGATATTTATCTCCACAATAGATGTCTGCACTTTCTTTTGGAACACACCAAGTCTTGAAATTGCTGGCTGCCCGTGCTTTAACTGGCTCAATATAATATAATATAATAATATTGTTATAATATTTATAATATAAAAAACCTGTCGTTGCCGAAAATATATAACCTGAAATTTAACTTAAAAGTTCTATGATTACACCATATAACCCATGGTCATATCCATATTTTACTTTCCGTATCAGAGATTAATTTTTTTTCACAGGTTACCAATTTTGATCGTAGTTCTTTAAGATATATTTAAATCTGAATGCACTGGAATAATTAGTACGAGAAATAATATGAGAACTTAACTTAACCTCGTATATATATTAAATTCCTTTTATAGTATTTTATATACACTACGAAGGAATTAATTTCACAATAATTATAGTCTAATAGTTGTTACAATTTTCCCTAACATGCAAACATGTAAGTTTTGAAATTCCCTCGCTATTATTACTGTAATAAACTGGGATACACAAAGTTTAAATCTAGCATTTCATAAGATATTAATTCCAAGAACAGATATTTTTGTAATCATACTGTTGATATATTTAACTAAATTTTTAACTGGAATAATACACTACAGTGGATAATAAATACATTTATTCATATAATTAATTGATGAAAGTATTTATTGATTGCATCTTCATATTTCTGAACATCGAATTATTTTTAAATAATTTATGAAAGTTATTAAAATTCTTTGGTTTTTGCAGATTATTTATTTTTCATTTAAATTATAACTAGTCAATTTTATTATTTGTACAATGCACTTATATTTAAATGCTTTTACTAATTTTTATTTCCTTGCATTCAAATTTTACATATTTATAGCAATCTTTCATATATACCAAAATAACAAAATGCATTTATTACTTTTGGTTTCACCTTACTAAAACTCAGTCTAATTGAAATTAAATACTTTTTTATTAGATATTTAATATTCAGAGAAAGAAGTCTACCCTCAGTAAATTATGTGTAATGAAATTTAAATTATAATTTAAAATATTTGGTTGATAAATGTAGTTATTACAATTGATACAATGATACGTAAAACTTTTTGCGATAAATCAGTTATATCGGTATTCAATCTACTGTTTAAAATGAGCTGAAAATTGGAAAACACATAACTTTCAATTTAATGAATGGTTATCAAACTGCCTAATAATTATTAAACTAATAATTTTCATTTTAAAGCTATTTCTGTGATGGTATAAACATTAATTGAGTTTGCTAAGGGAAATATACAACTTGACAATACACTAGAGAGCTTTTTAATTTCGATTGGGCTCAGGAGGGTAACCTTGATGTGTTACAACGTTGTTTTAGGGTATTTTGTATTGTATAATATTATGTTGTGGACTTCGGTATGACAGTGATCAAATCCCTTAATTATTTTATGTAGGTATGTATTTTATTTTAAGAAGTTTTTGGATTAAACGTTTTCAAAGTTTTGTTTTCTAGAGAAAGTCATTTAAACAAAATATTTGAATTCAAAATGTCTACTATATTACTGACTAACATTATGCTTTTCAGGCGTTATAAAATATATGCTATTTAATGATTAACCTGCATTCTGTGAGCTTTTTGACAGAGTGACATTACTTTAAAACAAACAAACTTCAACACACATCTATTTTCCAACATTTCCATTGCATCTTCTTATTCTAAACTTTTCATGCGAAAATGTAATATTTTTTGCAATTTATTTTATTGTGTTCATATTAATAAACAAACTTTTTTACACTAGATATCTTTTAGGTTATTTAGGTGTTTAAAATTGCATTTTATAGAATTTTACAAATAAAAACATAAGTCGTATTTAGAAGTAAATAATATTTCAAAAAAAAAATCTAGTATTATATATAATATTTATGTAGGTAAGTAGAACTAATTTATAATATACTTATATTACATAATTGTATCTTTACCGCATATTCTTCTTTTCGGACTATTGTTTAATTGAGCATTATTGCTACTTAACTTCACCAGGCCTATAGCTTTGTTGATTTTATGCCATCTCTAGGGACGCATTCTGATCTGTTGTTCTCCAATGTTTGGCATCAATTTCAATCCACGGTGTTAAGATTTTTCCTATAACGGTCTTGTTTCATTATTTTTTCCAACAGTACTTACTTTTACCTTACCAATTATTGGAATTCCACCGTCCAGGTATAGTCGAAATCAAAACACTATAATCGTTTAATGCTAATAAACGTGAAAAGAACATCTGGATTACTTTAATTTATTAATCTTCCATAATTTGTATTAAGGAATGTTTTTTGAAATATATTATTATATTTTTCGTCTTGTTTTGTTTTACCCTCGTCTCGCTTATGCCCGTCACTACATCATATTGCACGCAAATCACTATGATATAGGTGAATGTTTGATTACCATGATAGAAATATTGATTTTAGGAGCGGTCCTTTTTTGATTAAACTCACTTTTTGGCCAGTACAGATTTATAACTATAATAATTACTAAACGTCAATTTTTATGTTTATAATTAAATAAAACTATATCCATAAAAGTGATTTTTAATTATCGAAATTATTACATATAACATTGTGAAAAAAATAATATGTCATCGTGAATAAGTCAATAATTAAGATAACGTTTAATTTTTTTTTATTATTATAGGATATTTGTCTAACAAATGTATGTGTGAAAAAATAATTAAAATAAAACAATTTGCAATAAAATGTTTTAACATATTACCTTAGCTAAATTAAATTACCTATAATATTTTCTTCAACGTAAGCTTATTAATTTCATTGATAGTTGGTTTTTTGGAAATAAAGATAAACAATATTTGTTACTTGTTTGATATAAAATTAATTTAATAGTAAAATTCAATTATTATAATTGTAAATTTTGGAACTCGATTTTTAGGAGTTTTGTTATTACACCATAGGAATTATTTAACATAGTAGCACTAATTTCCACTCATACTATTCTCTAATTTATTTTCTTACTGTATTTATGTTATTGGTGTGGCATTCAAGTGTTTAAAATTATTCAGTGTTCTGACTTTAAAATAACCTAACCAGTATTACGTGTAAATTAATGTATTATAGATATTATAGATAATAAAGAATTTAATATCTTGAAATTATTTTAGTAATAAAAGTTAAAATAATGTGTATTTTTATGAAACCCGTTTTACAATTGTCTTAAATAAAAATGAATTGTTTTAAATCGCTTTTAAGTTTGCTTGTCTTATTTTTATATCTTTTCAGTGCAAAAATAAAATGCATGGTTTGTATACATTTAATATCTACCAATTCTGTATTTATTTTTGTAAAAAATAATAACAATAATTTAATAGTGTGACTGAAATGTTATTGATTAAAAAGTGTTTCAGATTATTATTTGATTATAAAACGCGATAAGCATCTTTATATGGGTATTTGATAGTGACAGTTTCACTACTTTAATTTTTTCATTATATTAGAATTAACTTTAAATCATGTTATTCACGTGGAAACTCGTTTGGGCATCATTTTACCACATTATTTGTTAAATTAATCACATTAACCGACGAATGTTTATTTATTAGTATGCTGTTAACCCAGTACAGTAGAAACAGCAAGGTTCACTCAGCATCCCCGAGATTATAGGATACAAAATAAACATTCATTAATAATATTCCGATGAGAGGTAATGATCAGTAGTGCGATGGAAGGTATAGAGGGAATTGGTGTAAATATATGTATGTACTGGAACGCCCACTAAAGTAAATTAATATTTCTGGGTGTGGTCGGGTTGTTGCTTTTTTTTTTAATTTAATGGAAATTTTGTCACGGTTCTATTTTTGATCTGAGAAATGTCAAAGCATTTCGAGCTAATTAACCAGGTGGTGGGAAGTGTAATAGTCATTACTATTTTTTTTTTTTTTAATGCAAGCTAAAAATGAACTATAATAGAAAAATGTTATTAAACGGCTGAGCGTTATCAGCAAGGAAAAACCAAGTACTAATAAATTAATTAGATTTTACGCGATTTCCCTTGTCTTATTTATAAATATTAAAATGAGGACGGGTGGTAAATATATTTAAATTCCTATTTTAATAATTTTAAGGAAAAACAGATGTTAATTAAACACAAATAATTATTTATTTATTATTTATAATTATTAACTCAAGACAGCTTTTTAAAATAAAAAATTATTAAGTGCCAACTGTACATATTGCAAAAGACTTAATTCTTAAGGCTAAGTAAATAGTATATTATATAGGATCACTAGATGCACCTTGAATTATTTAATAATGCTTAATATCTTTAATCTAGTTTGTCTTTATATTATAAATGTACTATTTAACTATTTCAATTCTATAAGATATATTATAATGTATAATAATCACAGCACAGATAATATAATTTTATAAAGGTGTATAATTATAGACATGATTTTGTTGATTATTAAAACTATTTCAAATACACCTAAGTAATCTACAATTTTAGATTGCATTAAAAAGATTAATATTAATTTATTATTTATAAATAGCTTAACTTTTATCGTAAACTTGTCTTGATTCTTTTAATTTATGAATTTAATTTTAATTAATGCATCTATAATAAAACGTTTTTGATAGAGCACTATAATTAATATTCTTTGAATAACTATAAAATAATTAGAAATAAAATCTTATTTTCTTGTTAAAATTTTTGATTTCATCAATCTATCATGATTAAAAAAAAATTTCAAATAAAAAAAAATATGTTTTTAAATAACGTATTTTCCTTCTAAATAATTGTTTTATTAAACTTTCATTAAACTCTATAAATAAATTATATTTCTAATAACAATAATAAATAATCATAAGTAATCATTATTACTTATAACACACTGTTACATTTATAGATACATTTTAAAATATATTTTTGATTTATTTAAACTAAGAACAACTCAAGAGCAATAAGATTACATTTTTAATCGTTTTGAACAAAAAATATGTTTTATCATTTAATTTATAGAAAATAAACTATACAATTTAAAATTATATTAATGAATCAAAAATGTCAAAATATTTTGAACATTGAATCATGTGTAAACATTTAAACATTGATATATTATTAATATTTTTTGATTTTGATTTTAAAGTATCAATGATTAATTATTATTGAATTACAAAAAATAAATAAATAAATAAAAAATAGATTTTATCAATACCTGACTATTTTTACATAAATCGTTGATATTACTTTGAAAAAGGACATTTTGCTATACCCTCGATATTGAAAATTGAAGCATTTTTTTTGCTATAAAAAAATTAAACCCAATATATTTATCGCTCTAACCAAAATCTAAAACAACAATTCTAATTTATTAATATAATATGATTAGATTATTTGGAAATTATGTTACAAAAAAAAAAAAATGCTACCTTTTGAAAAATATTTGACTTTTACATTTTACTAAATGTACAAATAATAACTCTTGGATTTATGTAAATATTGGATTTTTGGATAAATGAAAGATGTGTTGGGTATACATTTATATTTACATTTGTGTTAAAAAGTAAATATACAGTAGGTATAACGTGATCAATGTACATAATAAGTATTATAATACACAAAGCAATTCTAGAAACAATAAACACTTATCTCTAAATATTATTTTACTACTATTTTAATTTTTATATTAACAATATAAATATTGAAAAAAGAAAATATTTTTTCTATTTGTTATTATTTTTTAAGTTTTTACTTTTTTTAACAATAGTTGACGACGTAAATATTTAATTTCTTATTTCAAAGCAGAATAATTAACCATATTTATTCAAATTTAATTTTTATTAATTTAAAGTTTTAGAATATATTGTGGTTTAGAATAGTATGAAATTAAAAATGTATGTTATAAATTTTAAAAAGTAAAAAAAAAAAAATTACAAAAATTAATAGTTATTACGACATTACGTTAACAGTAAATCGTAAGAAAACGCTACACTCGCATGTGTTGTCTCCGTCTTCCAAATGTAAAACATATCAAAAACTGTTTTTCGCGGGAAAGAACCGAGAAGGGTACAGTCATAACTAAGAAACGAAATTTTCACCACATAAAAAGAAGAACTTTGGCTGTGAAATATCGTTTTGATTTCTTGAATATTGAAACTAAAAAAAAAGTTATTTTAGTTCAAAAATTATGAATTTTGAAACAATAAGAACTTTTTTCGTAAAAGTGATATCAAAAAAATAAAAACGATATTTCACAGATAATGTTTTCAACTATATTTTATATCAATTTTAAGGATTAACTTTACTATCACTACAGCATGAATGGTTCTATGTTCTATCCCGCGCAAAACAGTTTTTGTTATATTTTACATTTTGTAAGACGGATACACCACGCACGGGTGTATTGTCCTCTTCTTAAATATAATTCATAAAGTAGTAAATTGTAGTAAATAGATGGATTTAGTATAATATATAATATATTGTGGTGTTGAGAACGTTTAAAATTAAAATAGTTCATATTCAGTAAAATAAATTATTAAAAACATAAAAACAATGAAAACTTAACTTATGCGTATGGCATTGACATTAATTGTAAATGATTATCTAGCCAAAAGACTACTTATGTAATAATTAAAATTATCAACTGACATGAAAACAGATCAACATTTAAATAGTTTACAAGTTGCATTAATCTATTTATAAGGGGTTCATTGACCATCGTTCGAATGCTGGAGTGACACATAAAAATAATTCAACTGTCTAGTTCTACGATTTGGAACATTAAAGTTCAATAAAGAAAGTGATTCTCAGCGATTAATGTCCTCATTGCTTAATTTAAAAATAAAGCATAAATCTAATCTTTTCCTTCTATTCTCTAGAGTTTCTAGTTTTAAGTAAAATATTTGTTTAAACTCTTTTTGAGCTAGGTATAAAAGCATGAAAAATTTTTTTTAGAAATCTCGATAAAACATATTATTTAGTTCTTTATTATTGTGTATGAATTTGTAATAAGAATTTTCATGAAGTTCGTCAAAACCATAAAAAGTTGTAAACTATTTTGTAGTTAGAAATTCATAAAAAAATTTCTTTTTAAATCAAAGTTTTAAAATTGTAATATATTTATTTATGCTATTAATTTGTTTTTACTGTTTTACGGTACTTACGGAAACATGTTATTACATTTTGAGTTATATTTTACGTTGATATAATATATTATGGTATAAATTTATATTACTATAATAATTAAAATAATTTGTACTAATAATATAATAAATGCAATATTTTCAAAAAAAAAATTATATCAATCTAGCATAAAACTAAAAGTGAAATAAAATGTATACATTAATAGTCATATCAAAAAAAAGTGTCCGGTAATATACTTGAAGAGGCTAAAAGACATATAATGTAACTGTTTTTATTTCCCATTTAATTATTACATTAATTATAGCTTTTTTATACGTATATAATATGATATTAACCTTTTACCTAAAAAAAATATCATAAACATTAACTATAAATAGACATTTAATCAATTAATAGTGAGCTTATGGTGCTAATTGGTTCTTCGAAGATGATTCAGTGGCCCATGGTTTGTTCATTAAATTTTATTTAACCATTAAGTTAATCAATTTTTTTATTCGATTCCACATAGTATGTATATTTTTATTTGTATAATAAATTAATACTTGATTCTCTTAAAAGAATATAATAGTATTTTATGATACGATTAAAATAAATTAAATATTATAAAAATCATTTTTTATAAGAGTTAGTGCACTTTTTATACTTATAAGTTTATATTTGTATAGCATTGATAATAAAGAAAAATGCAATATCGTTAATTATTTAATTTTAATAAGAATGTTCAGATTGTTAACTTAATTAATATAATGCAATATTGCTAATAATCAAGTAAATAATATGATTATAGGTAATAAACTGCCCTATAATCACTTCTTATTGCTGCGAATTTCCTAATAACTATCACACATGAACTCAAGGGCGATTATTGCGTAGTTATGTTGCATTATATAATAACCATGGTTATATAATTCAAATGTTTAGTTATTATTATCAGTCTGCTCCTAATGTTCATATTTTAAAAGTGGCCTAAAACTAGTTCTTTCTAAATGTTCCTGTAAAATTCAATACTTCAGCATTGAAATAAATGATATAGCATTGGAACACATGTTTATAACTGCAAAATTGTTACACAACAGCGCCTACTGAGATAAGCCGAGTTGTTTTATCAATTGAGAGTCGTATACATTTTAGTCGATGGAAATATGATTAACGCAAACATTCCGTTACTAGTCGCTAAACTAAAAAATAATAATATTCTATTTTATCCGTAAATAAGGTTTTCATGTACAGCTAAATATAGATTGGAATTATGAAGTTATAATGTGACCATATGCACAAAAACAGACGCACGCGAACCTTATATGTTTAACATGCATTACCTATCTATGATAACAATAATTATTAGACATACGTGTTTAGAAATGTACAATTTTCTACATTCAATGTTGCGAAATAATTAATTGAAACGAACGTGTTATAATACCTATTACTCCGTAACGATATTAGCATATTTGATTGATAATTATATAATACATTAAAATGCGTAGATCTATGATTGATACTATGTATAACCAATTACATTATATCGTGATAGTATTTTGATATTGCTATAAAGTAACTTAATTTTCTATTAGGTTAAAAGCATTATACAATTATACTATGTGTAGAAAATGCGTTACCTAAAATATTTAGTAAAAATTTTATGTACCTACATTTAACGGTTATTCGTTTTTGAGTTACACTAAAAAAAGTAAAATCGATTTTGTTAAAAACTGATTTTGCGTACAAATTCTAATTTTGATTTCTATGAAAAATACTGAGAATATTTAACTTTTAATTAACTAGATCCATTTTTCAACCATTCACCATTCTAACTTGATTATGTTCTAATGTCAAGTTAAAACATCTAAGCATTTTACCCTTTTAAAAGGTGATCAAAGAAAAAAAAACAAATTTGTAAAATCAATACATTTATCACTCCACTCATTATAAAATGAAAAAACAATATTAATTATATTACACAAAAACAATTTTGACAATATAGATTATCTTATTTTGTTGTAACTCAATAAAGAATAACATAATATGCTTGAAATTTTTTAAAAATATTTATATTAGTATTGTCTATCAATGAAAATCTAGTTTTTAAAATATTAATTTTATGTTAGAACATTTGAGGTTCTCGATTTTTTTTTTCTATAAATATCGATTAAAAATATGTAAAAATATTTAAAAAGTTATAAAAGATTCTTTGTAAGTTATATTATTATTAAAATTCAAAAAAAGTTTAACGTGATTCCACAATCCACATATATATTTTTGTGAACGTTTGAAGTTCAAATTTTGATGAGATAACTTATTCACACATAAACGATTTTAATGTTTTTCTGATGAATTTATTAAGTATTTATCATCGACCATAGAATATATTATATTTGGGGAAATCATACAAATATTTAAATTCAATGTAAGTTAATTGTAAATATTAAATATAATGAATACTGATATATTTATATATATATACATATATAATTGTAATGTAAAAAAAAATAGTAATTTATTTTTTATGAATACATTATTTCTATTCTAAAAACTAAAAGTAAAATTTAAAAAATCAGGGTTTCGAAGTGGGCGAGTACGCAATATCCTAATTAATATTGGGTAAGTTAATATTACGTGATATTTATTGTAAAAATTATTTAACCTACTGAATTTAGAAAATAAATATATGGTAGATATATAAAGATAAGAATCAATTTAATCAATTTACATGCTGGTCCCTCAGTTATTTGGCTAATAATATGTTTTTGTATAGGTAAATTTAAGGGCTATAATTATATTTTATTGTTAAATTAAAATTGAACACATTCTTTACAGTGTTCTACTAGATAACGAGGTATATAAAAAATCTACTATTTATTACAATTTAGAAAAATAATATATATCCGACCTCTAAATTGATATCATAACATAAGTTCAATACTCTTACATAGTATTAAACACATAAATTCATGGCACGATTACCTTGGATAAATATTTAAAACTAATTAACTGGAAATCTACAAAGAATGATAGAAATATAAAACAAAAAGTTCTCATTTTTAAAAAGTATCAACATTTAAACTGATATTTGTGGCTTGAATGTAATGATTTATTGTTTTCTTCAAATTAGGCGATTAGAGACAGATGCATAAATATTTTACTAAATAAATACTTATACACTTATATAAAAAAAAATATAAGAATTAAGAATGTTATCTCTTGATCAAGAGAATGATTCAAATTTTGTACAATTCGTTATTCAATGTTATTACATCATTAATACTGATATTGCGGACATTGTCGACTACCGACTTACTGAGTCGCATTAACCGCCAGTGCTATTACTTCGTTTTCACTCACTTCGTTCTTCTGACTATTTTTCTTTTTACTCAGCTCCTTAGGGTTGTAGTTTGATGTTGTTAAGAATTGGGCTATCAATTAATAATCAAATCCGATTGGTAGTTCCAGAGATTAGCGCGTTCAAAAAAAAAAAAAAAACAAATTTACTGTTCGGTTTAATTATATTATTATTTATTAGTATAGATTACGGAAATAAATCGAAGGTTATATATTTTATTGTTATTCCGATGTACATTATTTACTGATTGTCATTAAACTTAAATTTTTAAATAGACTGTTTAAAATATTTTTGTTTTAATAATATTATAAATATTTACTATAATATCTACATTTATAAATAGTCGGACATAAAACAAAGAGCTATTACTGAGGACTCATTTCACCTAACTTGCTTCAAATCAATACAACATTATATTGTTATTATTTTTTTGTATTATTAATTTTAAAGATATTGTAGGAATGTCATTGCATTTGAAAGACTTTACTGGACAGAAAACAGTAGTTTAAAACTGTACCTGATGTGATGTAATTAAATTTTTTTTGTGGATAAGCATTAGTTTTTATTTTCGTTTAGGGAAACTGTCGAGAAAAATTACCTCATTAAAGTACCAACTAGACTCAATTTAAAACCGTTAGATATGGCTACACACTATATGAAACTTTTGCAGATTTTTCACTGCTAATAAATGTGTCCACAGGAAATGAAAAAAAGGACATTTATTGTAAGACCAATGTATTACTAAACTCGCTTAAAATCTAAAATAGTTGAATTTATTTTATATTGAACAATTTTGATTTATTTTACTTTATTAAATGTATTATAATATAGTTTTACATAAAAAGACAGTATTATAATTATCCATTTGATTTTTGTAGAATTCGTTAAAAATTCATAAAACTACGCAAATTAATAATTTATTGTACAAAGTACAAGTTATAATTATTGCTATGGTAATCAATAATTTATTTTATATTTTATTCTTACTATTATAAATTATTATAATTTAATACAATTCGAGATTTGAACCGTTATAGCTCAAACTAAATCAATAAAACACATTAAAAACTTGATGACATTGTTCGAAGTGAAAATGTTGGTCACGTCTACGGATGTATAGACTCCTTTTGTCCTTATGTTATCTATCAAATAAATTAATGAAAAAAAAAAAAATACCAAAATCTTTTTGTATTATGAACTAAAAACAATATAAGATATGTGCAGTACGGTTATTCTTTGAAAGCAAAAGAATTGACTTTGATGATCAAACAAAATCCATGTCGACATCATAATAAAAAGTGTAGAAAACTTAATTCAATTTAGAAATTCATGTGAGATCACGTTTTACTGCCAAATACATTATCTTTTAATAAAATATAAAACACCAGTCACTTATGTGGTATAATTTTCTATTAAGTTATACACATAAAAGTTAGTATCTATACGCGTACACAGTGTGATGATTATGTGGGTATAAGGCTATAAGAACCCTTGTTTATCCTATTTTTTTTTCACAAAAATAATATTAAGGTACACCACAATAATCATTTAATTTATTGCATAATATGTTTCTACATATACATTTTATTTGGATATATTTACTATTTAAGTAAATAGACAACTTTTATTGATACTACACTATAATATAATTTTTTGCGATTTACCTATACATGTATTATATATATATATATCATTCATATTTGAATTGACATAATTTTATAGTTTTTGCTTACTGTTATTATATCGGTTTCGAAATTTTCATTCATTCTGAGATTATATTATTATATAAATCATATATTGATCATATTATATAAATAACTAAATACTAAATAGTCTAATGATCAATAGTGAACAAAAACAAATTGTATTTTCACGAATTTTCCACTGCATGCAAATTTTTAGATACAAAATTAAGTTCAACGTATTCGTCTAAACCAGTGTTTCTCAAACTGTGGTACGCGTACCCCTTGGGAGTATTCGACATTTTTTTAAGGGGTACAAGTCTGGCCAACATGTATGTAAGTCTTTACATTTTTTTATATATATTTTAGTTTAGTAACTAAAAAGGGTACCCAAAAAAATGTGTTGATAAAAAGGGGTACAGTGTTTATAAAAGTTTGAGAATCCCTGGTTTAAACAACCAAAATTGCGACGTGTCCGTTTGAAATTTTGTAATACGTACAAATCAGACCGACACTTTAAAAAATAAAAACAATATTATCCATGAAATGAAGTGGCAATGCCAGTGGACAAATATTATTAAAACAAACAAACTCTGAGATAAATACCAAACATCGTTAAGGCACGTGACGTTTTTGAAAAAAATCAACTGGAAAACAATATTCGGCAAACGAAACAGTAATCAACAAATCAACAATCTATACGCGTACCAGCTAGACCTATGTATATCAAACGCGTGCGGGCCTTACCCGTTGGCATTTTTAAGACAACAGAAAATGTTCACTATTTGGCACTTCAGCGTAACAGCAATATTCTTCCGAAATGCTGATAATGCTTTGAATCTAGACAAAAATGTCGAGTTGCCAACGCCTCACGAGAGTAACAACGAGATTGTTACAACACCGCGTCCGGAAATTAAAAGAAAAAAAAATCCGCACTTACATTTGTTGCTATCAAATTCTAGTGTAAAGCTATAAACTATAGATACTAATCAGTTTAATAATACTTTATTAATAGTTTATACGATATTCAATATATAAACGAACAAAATATTATTATATTTTGTATTTGAATAACTCCGTCACCTATGTAAACAAACACTAAAACGTTTCCTAATTTATTTTAATTGTATTTAATTATTTTGTTTTTAAAAATAACACAATTAGATATTATAATATTATATTATTATATCTAGTTAGATACAATAAAGAGCACCACCACACCCTTTCTACTACGGCATATTATGATCAATGATAATCATAATTATTTTATAAATACTTAGGTATCCTTTTGCTTGATTATAATATGTGTTTTACATTAAACTAGGTAGTATAATACCTATGTAAATTACATCCTTGTGTATTATATAACGTGTACATTGTAGTTTGCAAAAACATTAAGTAAAATACGTATATTTCACATAGGTAATTATGACTGGAAGTCATAAATACAAATATATGTATACGACATACATTGTATACATATAATAATATATTGTGTTTATGTATATTGCGCGTGAGAAAAGAGAACATTCATTTTCTTTAAAATACAAAATTAATAGATTAAGTGGTTTTTTTTTTTTAATAACGCGTAGCTAATCATCTATATATTTCTAAGGATATTTCATCTAATAATTTACTTATACCATTATTTATACGGTAATCCGGAACATTTCTATCTAAATAATATTATATTATTGTTATCAACTTGTAAGATAATATACCAAAACTAAAGTACCGTAGAAAAGTATGAATCGCTTCGTATAAATTATTTAAATTATAGTCTAAATAATAATATTATATATATATATATATATAAATGAAAAAAGTTTTAAATGTTCGATATTAATATTTTTTGAATTTCAACAAAAAAATTAAACCATTATTTTATTTTTGTAAGTATATAAATAAGTATACATATTTATATAAATATCTAATTTTGTCAACATTTGAACATCAAATGCCATAAAAAAATTAAGTATGTACTTAAAATATTTTTAATTTGTATCATAATAATTATTCACGACGAATAATTTTACTACGAAACAATTATTTATCCAGTCTATTTTAAATATTATTAAATTACCATATAAACAACTTTTAAAGATCTTCATATTATTTTCAATTTTTAATGGAAAACAAATATTGTATAAACATAATATATAAACAAAGTCTAACATTTTAATGTCTACAAATAGTTAAAAATGATAAAAATGATTTTGTGATCATGACCAGAAAATGTTATTATAAATATATGGTCAACATATTAAGTATAATCGGTTTATGAATTGGCAATAAAAAAATAAAATCAACTTTAACAAAAACAAATCTGATTTAAATATTCCCGTTTTTCTGCTGTCTTTAGGTATTTTTCCCAATTATTAAGAAAAGTACGAAGATTTTTTTACTCTTTAACTCCCCTTCCTTTTTTCGTGTCAAAATAATGTATATAAACTTTAAAGAAAGTGAGAAAATGGATACCTCTCTACTTTATAGTGTTAAGTGGATCACTGTATTAAATGTATTAAATTTAAATTTAATGATATATAAATGGATACAAAAACGAATCTGAGTAGAGGCTGTAGCAGTTTAAGACTATAAATAAATTAAATAAATATGTATAAATAAAACTAATTAAAAATATTGAATCTACCAATAACTAGTTACCTAATCAAAACAAATACATATGTATTATATAATCACAAAATAGTTTTATAGGTTGCGTTATATATAGATTTGTGTATAAATGAAAGTTCCGTTGAAGGATTTGTTTGTCAAGAACTAATAAATAACTTGTATGCCTATAATTATAGTACCTAGTAAAATATAATATCATTATTGACAGTGTCAAGTTTAGATATGTAATTTGTTCCGTTTTTAATTTTTAAACGATTCTTACTTTTTTTTTTTTTGCAAATTCTAAATGATTATGATTAGAGCCCCGATTTGTATGTTTTTGCACATTTTTTTCCTTTTTACTCTTTAAAATTGTTGTCAACAATCTTGACGAATCATACTATTTGGAATTCAATGCTACATTTTTATTTTGCATATTTCAATGAATGCGTTGTCAGTTTGTCACTGAAAAATTTCGGTCGGTAGGACGTCGAAGTAGTAACACAATTATAACTATCTTAATTTAAAATGCGTATTATATATAACATATATATATATATATATATATATATATTAGAAATGGTTCAACTAGATTAAAACAATCAAGACCCAATGATTTTAAGCTCTTTTAATTTTTCCCCAATAATTTCTTTAGACGATGAACAATCATTTTCGATATATACAAGCATTTATTAGCAGATAGACGGCACAGTTTTACCGAAGAAATACTTGAATATCATTTAATAATTAATTTTAACAATAAAGAACACATTTCGAACTCTATTTTTTATTTTATTTTTAAACAGAAATATTTATTTATTTATTTATATGTTTATATTTTTTTCATACAATTTTAATTTTTTTTATTGCATATTATGTGGTATATTTTGATACTTTTTAGTGCATATAAATCCAGGCTCTAATTTTGAGTATGTTGTTGTGCTACGTTTTTGTATCAATAGGCTTCAATTTTTCAATTTTTTAAAATATTTAAGCTTTGGCTTAGTTTAATTAAATCGTCATTATTTTATTATAAAACAAATATAATATTTTTTTACCTATTTTCGAGAATCGCAAGTAATATATTTTTAATAAAAATATAGAATCATATAAATACGATGAAAAAGAAATACCATTAAAATATAACATTGCTTAAATTAATTGTATGTATTTATAGTTCATTAATACAATGATATGAAACATCTTGAAATGTTCATTATATGTAAATTAATATAAGTAATATTATAAATTATAAGTAATTTAGTAACTATACAATTTAAATATATTTTAAAATTTATACATAATATAATACTATATTAGTTATTTTAATGCTATATTAATGCTAAAATATTATTCCAATATTAATTTTATATTAGGTAATTATATTAAAAAAATCCAATTACAATATTTACATTTGAAATTTTTGTCAGTGTTCATATAAAATAATAATGAAGTTTTTTTAAAAATGTCTTCTGCGATATTCATAAATGGGTATTATTTTATTATAAAAATCATTGTATTGAAAAAATATAAAATAATTATATTTTGTTATTATTTAAAATATTTTTAGATGAATAATATTTTTACATCATAAACTTATAACATTTTAATCAACTTTTTTTTCGGAATACTAAAATCATAGAAGCGTATCTACATTTTATACTATACTATCAACATTTAAATGATATTTTGTTGTATAGGTATGGAAAAAAAAATTAAATAAAACCATAAATAATATCAATAGTAAATACCTAATACAATATACCTACATATTTGCCATTAAAGGTAGGTACTAATGTTTTTTTTGTTATATAATATGTATATTAGATTATACAAAATACAATTTTGATATAAGTATATAACTCAAAAAGTAATTGTTTAATAATTAATAACTATTCGAAGCTTTTTACAGTCAATGCATCTTAGTAGAAAAATATGTCACTTTAGACGCCACGTATTATTGAAACGATTAGAAAATAAATTATCTAAATTAAAAGAATATAGTATTGAATGTGACACTATGTGTATTATGTGTCTTCTTCTTTACAAAAATAAATTAATGTATTACATATTCTTAAGTTTGTAATTTATAACAGTACTCTTATTAAAGTTGTATACGATAGTACAATACAACTGAACATAAATTATTGTTAACTCTATCAATTTGTTCCAAAACGGTCCAAAAATTAGTATTTATATTTAAATTTATTAAATCATGAACTAAACAGACTTTCATACACCAAACTATTTAGTTTTACAATATATACGTAAATTGTAAAATACGAGAAAATACCTCAATCACTCATTCACAATAAACAGGTATATAATACATTAGTATAAGATATTGTATACATATATTATTCGTTAATTATTATAAAAGTTCAATTTACAAATTATATTGTTACGTTATACCAATAATTCAATGTATTGAATAAATAAATAACGTTTAATCAACAAATAGTTATTAACAATTTTATTAGTAACTATTTGTTACATTGCAAACACCAAAATACATTTAATAGTAATGAGCATTTTATTATCATTCAAAATGTATTATTAGTTAATCATTATATACTAATATATCATCAATTAACAGAATACAGTGCATAATAGTAAATTAAATAATTTACATAATTCACGCTTAGCATTATTATTAAGCTAAATTATTTCAATTTTGTTTTTTGTGGAATTAGATTTGAATTAAAATAAAGTATACATTATTTTAATATAATATAATAAGTAATAACCTAATTTAATACAAAACAAAATAATGAAATCAAAAGAAATAATGGTAAAACCTCTATTATATAATACTATTTGAATATGTGTAAGAATAATATGTATGTCAATGAAAATAAATGCTCATAATGTTTTATTATTTCACTACAATTTCAAAATAAAATATACAGATTAGTATATTGTATTTGCACAAAAATAGTTCAAAATGGTTGTTAGTAATTTTAACAAGATCGATTTACATTTTTTCTGTATAATGCTTTGAACATATCAATTGAATTATAGTATATACTATGTAGAATATACATATACATATTATATAATAAAGTACATATACATATACCTCTGTAATTTGAAGAAAACGTAATAAGGATATAGTGTAAAATGATACTAATACGAATTCGATTTACGCATATCCTTTCAGTACACTTGTAAAATTGACACGGGTTAGAATACTTTTTATAAGTATTTAGATTATTAATCTTTGTAATCTAATCCTGTTTTATAAAAAATTGGTGTATAATTTACAATCTGATAAACGTCATTTGGCGTGTGAAGCGTTTACAATGAAACCATAATGCATGGTATATATATATAAATATATATTATAAATATATTTTCCTGGATAAATCGCCTTGTGTCGATATCACTACCACATTGCTCCCCATTCATGACCCCGCCATTTCTAACCACAGCAAAACCTTTATAATTCGGCTGGGTGGCGGTGTCTTCAATAAAGTTTCCGGTCGGGACGAAATTTCGACCTAGCGCAAAATTATTAGCTTCGTTAAATGCGTTTGGTTCAGATCCAGCGCGTACAAAGTGTTCAATTCCCGAGCGAGAGAAAGGAAAAAGGTTCACCGTGGAACACCATTAATAAATGGCCAAAGGAAACCGAAGGAAATGAAACAGTTCGAGTGTTGCATCGATATGTTTTTGTTACGTTTCATAGATACTTGTTACTGTAAGAAGAATAAATTGGTTACTACTTTAGTGATAAACAACAATGGTCACACGTCAACAACGTATACTTGTATAATAAATTCAAGCATGTGAGCTGTTACGGAAGTTAAAAATTATTAACAGTGGAATTTTTCGTGTTCAACACAATTTAATTGACTTCTAACTTCTATATTTATTTGTAGATGTGACCAAATTCGAATCGTAAACAATTTGTTTCCGGGTCCCATTGGTGTTTTAAATAATAACATAAAAAAAAAAAATATTGTAAATAAGATTAAACAAAATAATAAAAGTTGTTTTTAAATATTCATACATTTTTACAAAGAACACTTGCACTAGCACGTTCAAATCCATCAAATAAACCGGAATTTTGATCGATAATGACCTTTTATTGTTTCCCCTTTATTTATAAGATAATAAAGAAAATCGACATTATTCACAATAGTACCGTTTTGGATGACCGGTTTGTGCATGTCAGTGCATGTATACATATTGTATAAAACAACTATATTACTAAGGTGCAAAATCATGAACTTTTAAAAATGATATTTTATGCTTATTTTATTAATAATATATAAGAACAATAAATAATATTCGTAACCCAAACACCTCTTCTAGACTGATGATTAAAAATAATATTAAATATAATGGTATTTAATGATATTTTTAGATTATTTTATTTTATTAAGTACAGCTAAGTATCAAGCAAAAACAAAATATCAATTACTCGATTTTCAAATATTATTCTATTTATAATATTTATTGGAGTAATTAAAATTGTAATTATAGAGATAAAATTGTTATTTTAATTAAGTTTATTTAGAAACCTTTACTGGTTATAATTTTTTTTATATAGATAACGTTTAATAATATTTTATAATGTTAAGTTGATTTTAGAAAATGTATTTACTAATTTAAATAAGTTTATATATACGAGCTTAAAACGTTTTGTCATATTAAATTAAATAAAAAGTATATTTATTTGTTTGTACCTAGTATCATGCAAAATGAAAATGTAAAATATTTATAAGTATTACACACTTTATCATGTGAAACGATAAGAAAAATTAAGTAACAAATATTTAATATAATATATCATGCAAAGCGAATGCATAATTGTAATCGTAATTGCATTTATTCAAGTTCAAATAATAGGAATTTTTTCGACCACCACATTAAAGAAAAAAAGAAAAAACTCTTGTTAATAATAGAAAGAATATTAAATTAAAAAAGTGTAAGACATGTATTTATATTATTTATATATATACGGCATTTAAAAAGCTTAAGGCATAATTTTGTGCCAGAAAAACGTCTTTTTACTTTCTAACGAAGTGACGACTATTACAAGCGATTCAATATAGATTGTATGATATAAATTTTATATTATAATTATTTTTTTTCTTCATTACCAATTCAGTTACAGCTATCAAACAGCAATTGTTCAATTAAATAATAGTTAAAAACCTACAATTTGTAGGTACCTCATAATGCTAATGAAAAGGCTCTTATAGTAATTTCATTATTAAATAACTAATTAATATATTTTAAATCTTTAACAATATTAATAAATTCATAAAAAAATCTTTAACAATACTTATTAATAAATTCATAAATATTCAATATATTCTAATGATTTATTGCGGTTTTTAATATGCGTTGTTACATTTTTATTATAATATTACATGATACCTACATGTCGAAGTACATAATTATAATTAATCGGTTATCAATTGAAAATGAAATATTTTGGTACCTTTACCGGCTATACCTAATGTAATTTAAATAGCAAATGTTTAGACAGTTGCTTAAAATATTATAAATATAATATATAATATTATAGTGTTATAAATATTATCTATAATGTCTATAGCAATAAGGTAAATTACACATCGTTATTGAATGGTGATCAATTAATTATTATGACATAAAATATTCACTGGTTAGATAATAATATTTATGTGCATTCTATTGAAAATTGGAAAATTATAAATAATACACCAAATTACCAAGTAAATTAAATTAAATTTTTATTTTCTAGATCACTATTATGGTATTTTATTTATTTATTAACAACTGTCTCAACTATAACTGGTATAGGTATATAAAATATTAAAAACGTTTTAATTAAAAAGGTATCAACAGTAAGGGTCATTGAAGTTACATAATGTATGCACCTGTCTACATAAATATTATTTGTATAGTTGTATATGTATAATATATATATTATATATAATTAAATAATATTCTGAAAAATGCAGTTTTTTCAAATCAATAACATGTAAGCACCACTTTAATATGGTAACGTGGATATTAATTTCTGTGTAGGTTTAATCAAACTACGGAGTTAGGTTATAATAATATTTATGGGAAAATAAACACATTATACGAGTATTATTAATTACAATAATATGTGTACCTACTTAATCTTAATGTAAACGTTATTTTTCAATTTTGTAATTGACTTATATATATATATATACCTATATATTAAGAATATTATCATAAATACATTTTAGCACATACAGTAATATCGTAACAGATTAACATTTATCAATGTAACATAACCTTAAAAGCTTATTATACTTGATCATACATCGATACATAGACTACTACAGTTATTAAGACACATGTTTCGTAATTCATTGATACGTAACTATTTTAAATTTACATGTTATGAATATATGTCTTAGAAGTCATAGAATTAAAAAATATGAACACGATACAATAATTAAGACTAAGATATTAATAACTTTTGACGTTGTATGTTGATAAAAAATATTAATTTTAATGTCTATTCACATAATAATAATTTTTAAATAACTTATGGACTTGCTTTTTAATTTAGTTTTATATTTACCTCTTTCTTTTTGTAAATAACGTCTATTTAATATTGTTCCTTTATGTTTCTCGCTAATACCTAATTGTTGAAACTAATTGTAATACAAAATTTAAATTAAAAAAAAAAACTTATGGGCTTAATTTAATCCAGATTATTTATAAAATAATGAATCTTTTAATTTTTTTTCTATGACGTTACTACATTAATAAACTAACAAATGACCAAATTTTTATAAAATAAAAATTATCGTGAAAATGTGGTAGGTACTTATAATCGTTCAATACATAATAAGATATTATTATATAAAATTTAAGTTTTTTTTTTTATTACTATGATTGTGATGCTAAGAGATAATTTGTTAGATTGTTCAGTATTTCGTCTAAAATAATAAAAAGTAAGTAGGTATAACTAAAGTAATACGTGTTGACAATCCGCTTAGAATAGTTTTTCAAATGAGAAAAATAGATTACCAATATTTGAAATTTATAATTATATTATACAAAACTTTTTAGGGGCGAGGTTTACGAAGCGACACAAATCCTCCAAAATACAGTAACCTAAACGTCGTTTGTTATACTTATCATGATTACATTTAGAATTTTTAGTTTTGAGATTTGATTATTAGAATAATTTTAATAATTATTATTTTAAATAACTATATTAAATAATATGATTGCTATAAGCGCAAATAGAAACCCATATTCTTTTGGAATGGAGGACCTATGAGTAATATCTTTCTGATATCACAATATTATTGTACATGTCATGTATCTGATATATTTTTTATACGTCTATGCAATAATACGAGTACACGGTACAACTGCAGATTTATTATTAATTGTAATATTTTTGTTTAAACATTGGCTATGAGTCGGTTTTACAACCTTTCATTTGCAATTACGTTTATATACAACAAGTATTAAACATGAAATCCATATAAAATTAATCTATAGACAATATTTTTTTTTTATTGTAGCTAAGGTAAAGGATAAAAGTTTATTATTTAAATTCGTTCATTAATAAAATTATTAAGCTAAATTAAACATTTAATAATTATGAAATATCAAATATATTTTAAAATCCAAAAACAAATATAAAGTAAAATTAATTATCAGTTAAGAGTGAACTTTGTTTTCAATATTTTTCATCGTACAAATATTTTCCCTTACTTATTGCATTACAAACCATGCTTATCCAAGCATAATATATTTATGAAGTTGTCATTGAAATATATCTCTTATATCTATTATTTATTTTATCAAAAGGATCTCATTATAGACGCATTAATTAAAATCAAATTCATAAAAAAAAATATCCAAGGCAAAAGTACGTTTTTTTAAAATAAAAATTAATATAAATATTTTCAATGCAATCAAACACTATAGAACATAATAATATATATTAAAAATTATATACAGTTCTTTATATCTACTATTTTGTTTTAAATATAATAGTTATCAAGGCATCATGTCATCTGAGTTCAACTATGTATTGTCACGATCGTGTTAAAATATATTGTTATGTTTAAAATTCAATTCGTCACAAGTGAAATGTTTTTAATAAAAAAATAATACGATTTTCTGAAATAATGAATTCATTTTATTTTTATTTATATGAAACTAAAATATAGTCCTATCTCATCATATAATTTTATAAAACTTTTATCAAATATAATATTACTTATAAATATAATTAAATAATTAAATTTTAATCGTATGCAATAGTTTCTCATTGAATTAAAATTTAACATAATATCTATTACAGTGCTTTACTTATCAATGACATGATATACACGATAACTACTGTATAGATACTTTACTCTTTTTTTCAATTACGTTTATTATTATTTTTTTCTGTACACAATGAAATTACTAAAAATATTTAGATTCATTTTATGTAATTTATTTACCACGAATTTATTTAAACCGTCATAGTATACGATATATTGGTGATGTTTTCTGATAAGGTAGGTATAATAACAAATAATGCATAATATATAGAAATTTTATAAAAATATAATATATACGGTGTTTTGGCCAATAAATATTTTAATCTACAAAACGAAAAAATTCTATTATAATAATAATATATATATATATATTAAATATTCAACAATTTAAAATACATTACAGTGACCTATTAAATGAAGATATACACTCAAATTGTCAAAACTGATAGCTCAGCAGAGTAGAGTGAGTTTACCAGATTTTAAAATGTACCTATTGTTATAATGTAAATTTAAAAACAAACAAACATCGTTTTTTTCACATAATTTATTTAAATATGTATATTATAATAATTTATAATGAAGGTTATAAGTTATAATTGTATTTAATTTATCAAATCCGTGATCTTAAAAATGTGTAAAGTAAAATATTTAAATATTATGGTAACGCTAGTTCGGTAGCACATTGTAACCTAACCTGATGATAAGGTCACAAAGAAAAATGTTTGTTCTATATTTAGATACACATGAATGTTAATACTCCTATTAAAAAGTTGATAGATTCTCTCAATCTCATACTTGACCTTACAATGTTACACATTTTTTGGAAAAACCTATTATCAAATGACCATGAAATTGTTGTGTGAAAACTGGTCCTTCTATAGCTATTACCCATATAATATTTTTGTTTACTTACATATCTTACATTTTAATCTAATTTTTTTACAACAAAAAATTATCTCGTTTTCTTTTCTTATATTTTTACAAAATTGTCTACATTCATACTTGCATTTTTCGCTGTAAAATTATGTATAGTATATAAATGCATACTCTTTAAAGAGTTTACGATTTATCTTTTTCTTACATAAAAAAAAGTGAGCTTAACTGTTTAATGTTAATCGCTTATGATTTTTTGGAATTCGTTCTATATTAAAAATTTTCAACCATGTATAAAGTAAGATATGAAGGTTTTTCGGGTGTTTAACAATCTGATTACATAAATAAGTGGCTTCTGGTACAAAAAAAAAAAAAAAAAATGTTTTTTTTTTGTAAAACCAATATTTTTATTATTTGGCTAAGAATCTAAAATTTAAATGGTTCAATTAGGAGTATGCATTTGTTTTTATTTTCAGAATATAGATTAGAATAGAATTTACAAAAAATAAAAATATAAATATTATGATCTAGTGTGAATATTTTATACTTTTATTTAATAATTAAATAATAAATACATATACAACGATGTATCCTATTCATTACGATTTTCAAATCGTGAGAAAAATTGATACATTCCTATTATGTTCATCACTAAAATATTTGATTACCATATAAAGATTTAGTAAATGTCGAAATTCGTAAATGATTCATATTTTGGTTGTATTTTTATAAATATTCCTATTGAATGTGGTTACAAATACATTGAGTTTGACGACTGAATTGTTAATCAATTGTATCTAGACCATGTACTGCAGTGCGTCGTTTGCACTCGTGTATGGGCGAACCTCATTGAAGAGAACATATGGTTAGATAAAAATCGCTGGTTAAAAAGTAATAACATTGAAATTATATTAAAAAAAAAAAATAAAAACAATCATAATTCAGTGAACATAAATAGTTATTAACTATTTATAAAAATGTTCGCCATTTTTTATTGCTTTGAATAATACAATTCTAAATGATTCATATTAAATTTAAAAATTAAATAACTAATGAAAGTTAACTTATCAAAATCAGACAATTTTTTTTTTTGATATTTGTATGGACAAAAAATTCAAACGGGTTAGTTACATAAACCTATTAAGTGTTCACTGTTCATACAAAGCTTAAGAAAATAAATTAGAAAATTATCAATTAACGATAACAAACAAATATATTTTAATAAAAATATTTTTTTTTTTTAGAACACTGTAAAATATATTTTCTTTTATGCTTTGAAGTTTGAATTATTATTAATATACCACAACCATATAGTTGATTGAAATTACCAAACTATTATTAACAGTTTATTATTTTGCCATCCCAATTTATAATATAGTATGTATATAATATGTATGTGTTTTCATATGTAATAAAATTTTAGATTTTTATGTTATTTATTTTTTATGAGATTTTAAATAATTATATTATAAAACATAATTTCCAGTATTAAGTGTAAATATTTTGTATAATATCCTGATAAAATGTCCAGTTAAAGACTTCTATTTATAGTTATATTTGTAGGAGTGCGCATAATTCAATTGCATGGGTAGACTTTTTGGTAACACAATTTGTGGTAAATTAAAATATATTTTAAAAATAATTTATTTTTATCGGTCATGATTAATATAGTATAAGATTGACTAATATATTTTTCAATTTGTATGTATTGTAATTGTAACTAACAGTGCTAAACAATTATTATATATTGCTTTATGAAAAAAAAAAATAATAAACAAAGACATAGGTACACATATTATGTAGAATATAAGTTATGCAATCTTATATTTTTTATGAATTATACGTATATTATATATATATATATATATTAACTTCAAAACATATATTATATTAAAAATGTTTAATAATAATAATATTGTTTATTACGGAATAAATAATTTTCCAATTACATTTTAAATACACAAGAAAGTTAAGTGAGTTTTTAGGAGAAAAGGGAGAAAAAAAATAAAAATATTTACATGAAAAATTAAATATATGAAGATAGATCATTAAGTGAACATTGAAACAGATTTATATTATTTATAAAATTCCCCATAGCCATTGAAGTATTAGAAGGAGAGAGTGACATATGTTTGGTCGATATGTTTGTGGATAGAAAAGTTTGACCGACTGATCAAAATATATTAACAAGAATACATTTTACATTATATAATCAATAAACTGTAAAGACCAAAAATTATTATTAAAAAGTAAAAAATAAATAAATTATATAACTAGGAATTATTATAATATAAATAATATCATGTTATAAGTAGTATTGAATAAATTATTTATATCATACACAAAAAAATATATATCTGGAGGTACTACACTCCAAAACCACCAAACGTCTTTAAAAAAAAATATTGTGTACAAATATATTTATAGGGCTGTCAAAAACAACTGATCATATGACTCATTTTGTCATATAAGTAGTATTTGACAAGGATCTGACCTAAACTATAGTACCAATAGTAAAATAAATTACTTTAAATAGCAATATCAAAAAACATACCACGAAATATACTTAGTGATATAGGCTGACAGACCGTCTCCACTCAGAAACGTTTTTCATGTACAATGATTTATTATTGAATTCAAATTTAACACACCCATAACAGTAGATGTAAAGCAAAGTGGTATTCACTTGCTCGCCTTTTTTGTTGTTGTTTATTTCGATTATCTTGAAAACTAGGTAATGTAAATTATTTACTTTCGACTCCCCAAAGTACCGACTAGATCTAATTTGTTACCACAATCCGTCCTAAAGTGAATGTTCTGAGCATTTTTTTTTTTTACTATAAGAAGAAGTGGAAAAAATGCTTTGATCTTTATGTCTTCGTTCATAAAAAATTAAACGAACACACATCGCTGTAAAATGTTCCGTTCAGAACTTGAAAATATATCATAGCATTCATAGCAGACTAGATCAAAATGTATTCAATTTAAAAAAATCCGCTGATTCATAACTTTATAGTAATATTATGAGTAAATATTAGTCATATAACTATTATTAATAATAATCTGTGTATAAGTTACAATAAGTGAAGGTAATATATTTTTAATATGCCATTGTCAATATTTATTCTGCTATTGTCAATATTCTCCGAAATTTGACTTTTATAAGTTTTCTATATATATATATATATATATCCTTTTTTTCTTCAATATATGATATTTTGATAAGTACAACGGTTTAAGACTGAATCACTGACAATTTTCAATACAAGTAATTCAAGAAAATTTCATGACACAAAAAAAACAAATTTGAATAATTTTCCAAGTTTTTTTTCTGAAAAAATCTAAATCATTCATTGACAAGCACGAGAGTATTCCAAATTATGTTGCTTAATGGTACTCTAATATAATACATTATTTTAATACAGTTAGCTGATATGACTAACCGTATTATTATTAATTATGAATATAAACCGATAATAAGAAATATTATTCGTCCTGTTGTAACTCACCTGTTCATTTTTTCCCAAGAGGAATGTCATAAATATTTATTAATCCCCTTTTCCATTTGTCACAAGGCAGCTGAGGTTAGAATAAAGCTCCAACCATACTATGTCGATCCTTTTAGTGTACTCTCTATTCAATTTTTTTTTTTACTTTTTCCATTTGTATTAACCAGAATGACTTAAAATAATATAACTCAATAGCAATTTAATCTAATTTGAATAATTTTTCTCGTATAAAATCCCAGCTTAATTTTTCTTGTTTTTATTTGTGTTGATAATTTATACCTATGACTGCCATTGTTTTATATTATTATTTTTATATAATATTTTATTTTTAACTAAGAAAATTTAAATGTAAAAGTTATAGATACCTATATTAATCATTTCTAAAGCTAAATATCAATAATTATATATTAGTACCTATAATGGATAGTCGCTCGACGTTTTTATTTATTATAAGATCCAACGTTTAATAAAAAAATAAACCAAATAGTTTTTATTTATAAATAGAAACATTGAAATTTTTTCTCGGCAATAGTGTTAACAATAGTTACTATAATATATAAATTTGTGTTACCTATATTATATAATAAATAATTAATAATGTTATATAACTAAAATAATGTATAAGGATGTAATTTCTTAGTATTTTCGTAGGCTTTAATATTATAATGACTAATGAGTGTTTTTACAGTATTACCTTATGACTTGTAATTATATATCTTATAATATCCCAGTGTTTTATTTAAAACAATGCAAACATTATCAAACAACAGAAATTCATATTACAATTATTATAGTATTCAAATTTAAAATGATACTATTTTTTCTATGCTTAATTTTGATACTTATTCAGAATAATGTAAACATAATAATTGAATAATTTAACAAGAAAATAATGCAGATTGAAAATAAAATAATGTAAAAAGATGTATAAGAAAACGCTTTATCTGAAGTCTTTTCTGATGCTCAGTGTTAGTGAAACTGATTTGCATTTATTAATATTATCTATAATAAATACTAATAATTTTCAATATCTACATTCAGTGTATTCCATAGATCTGTAAATAACTAAATGATAAATCATTTATTTCTATATATATATAAATACAATAAAAATATATATATAAAAATAATTGTATCAATTATATAAATAATATACTAAACTTTTACATTTGTACATATTCATATTATTAAACATAATACATACATTTAGTATTTACACAAATTGGAATGATTTATAAGAATCCATTACTATGTTATGTAAAAGTTCTTATTTTGCATCAAGGGCCATTTTATAAAATTCTATTTTTTTTTTTTTTTTTTAATAAAAGAAAATAAAGTTAAGGATAGATACTAATATTTTTCAGAGCTGTACGAGGAAATTATTTCTTTAATGTTGTGCTAAATTGTATTTATTTTTTATTTGGTTTAGAATGGAATGAGCAAACTATCTTCTTTAGTGACTCATCATGTGCTAAGCATGGTATTATGTTTAAAAAATTCTAATAAATATCGTTTGGCAGATATTAACAACAGTGTGTACTGTTAGTCTTATCTTTTCTGTAATTCTAATGATAATTGATTTAATACCAAAATTCATAAAACAATAATTTTTCAAATATTAAATTTGTACAATTTAGTATATTGGTACTTTGTAATTGAGGAGCCTCGTTTCTAAATCGTTTATTTTCTATGGATTTAAATTCACTTAAAAAATACATCACTACACCAAAACATACATTTTACACTGCCCAAACTGTAATCCAAATATAAATAAACCAACACTCGTAGTAGCAGGAAATTTACATTTCTAGGTATATGATATCATAATTTGTATTCACTAATTGCAATTACTTATGGCAGATAGATATCAACAGATAATCGTAAATACTATAATATTATAGTTTATCCTACAATAAACTGAAAAGGTTTAATGTATTTAGTTTAATTATGTAGACAGTGATATTAACATATAAATTTATCTTGCTGTATTTAGTTTTTTTATATCTTAAATTGTTTTTCACATTTATCTTCAATGATAAAGAACGCAATGAACTTAATGTATGTGTTATAGAACTGCATGTTAATATAATATTATATTTTACATCTAAAAATAAATATTTTAAATTATTGAAAACTAAATCTCAATATTAATACAAAGCTACATTTTATTACCAAGAACACTACATTTAATTTCCATGTATTTATTTTTATTACACAATAATATGCAAGTCTACTACTAATATTAACATATTTGGCAATGAAATACAATTATACTTAGTCGCGAGTTTTTTATGATGCCTACGTACTCATTTGACCTGCATTACTTTTAATATTACATGTCTGCAAAATACCTTTCTGTTATTCGACCATGATATTATTTCACCACTTGTGAATTATTTATCTTTCAAGTTAATATCGATAATTAAAAATGAATCATTAATAAATCTAAATATTGTATTGAATTAAAAATTAAAATAGGTAATTATATTATATTTTGATAAATAAATTGAAATTGTATTTTCAACTAAAAAAAATAATATTAATAATACAATTGTTAATAATATGTAGATGAAATATAAAATTAGCACATAATATTTTTTTTACATTGATTGATTTGCTGTTAATCATAATTAATTTTAAACATTTTTTTTTAGTTAATGCAATTATTAATTTTAATATATATTTTTCATTTTAATTTGAAAAAAATTTTATCCCTGTAAAAAACTTGAAAATATAATACCTGGTTTTTCATACATTTTTCTTACAAAATTAAAAAAACATCGATAATTTAGTTATATTTTTTTCACAAAAAAAACAACTCCAAATTGAATATTAAAAAGTGTTATAACGGTTTTAATTATCTTGTAGATAAAAAAAAAAACGTTTGTAACTTTCCGTAACTTATTATTAGTACATATTATACGAGTGCAGTATGAAATTTTCAAAATAGTTACACTAACAGTTTAAGTCACAAACCTTATCACACAATTTTATGATGGTAGGTATATTGGTGTTAATTTGTAAGTTATACGCGATTTATTTGTTTTTCGTATAAAAATATGCTATTATTGAATTTAAATTGAGTACGCTCATTAAAGTGAAAAACTCAATGAAGATTTATGTTTGAAACTTATTATGCAGCACAGTTTGATTTTGAGTATTTTTTTTTATTATTATTTATCATAATTTTATCGTACAATTGAATTTATTAATTATGCATATTATTATGCATACTATAGTATACTTTTAAGATCTTGGTACATTAATATTGTATGAGGATTCTTCCAGAAAAAAATATTTGAAATACTTATGAAATAATCAAACTAAAAAGTATTTAAATATAAATTTAAATATTTTTCAAAGTATATCAAAGTAGTTTCAAAGTAAATTCTCGTGATACATATAAAAATTGTTAATACAATTTTGGCCAAAAGACGCCCACCTAACAAAAAAAAAAAACCATTTCTCTTTATAAACCCACTAAATTAAACAGGAGGTACTATTGATGGACGGTTTTCCCCATCAAGACAATCAAGATATTTATATTATCCAATTTACTTATTCTGCTTTTCTGTATAGATTGTAAATAAAGCTTTTTATAAATTAAAAAAAAATAAAATAAAATTTGAAATGTTAATGTTGAATACGTTTTTATGGATTTTATGATGTATTACATAATATAAACAAATATCATGAACAATAATCTTTGTCGTAACAACACTATTTATATCTCATAAATTTTTTTTTCAAATATTTATAAAAATTATATGCTTAAAAGAGTTTTAAAAATCTTAATAAGTTATTGGACTTATATATAAGTAAGGAGAAAATTCAATCAAATAAAAATGTATTAGTTATGATAGTAATAATACATTTATAGGTAGACTGATGATGAATGACTAGATTTGTTCTTAGTTATTTTGAATTTTTCAATATAAATGTAATAAAAGTTTCTTTACTTACATAAAGTATTTTAAATACTTAAATGCACTCGAATACTTAACGAGACAGGTGTTTGTTAAAAATATGTCTAATAAACTCTTTTGACGTTGTCATTTTCAATTTTTGTTGCTAATGAGATTTAGAAAAAAAATTCGAAATTTTCTTTAAAACTTCCATTCTGATGATCTTAGTGATTACAGTACTAAAATGTATTATGAATAGGTACACTTCATAAAATGAAAATCTAGAAATGAATATTTGTATCGCATATTATTTGAAATTCTTACATTATATTTTTATTTTAACAATATAAAATCGTACGTATGAATACATTTTAATATGATTTCCAAATACATTAAACAGTTTAAAAAATACAAATATTTTAATGGACAGGTAAATAAATAAATAAATTTAAATCAAATTAAATTATACAACTCTTGTATTTTTATTGAACGATAGTACAAAGTTTTTAGTTTTTAACAATACATTTTGCTTATTTATTTTTTATGTTGAACTAATATAATACGCTTACCATGCTGACTACATTGACTATTTTATCAGGTAATCTATTCTTATAGACGAATATTGTATTTTTAATACTATCGTAATATACATATAAGTCTTACTTTTAAACATATTTTTAATATTATGTTTGTTAGATAGCGATAAGATAGCATAATGTTTATTATTTAAATTATTGTATGTACTTATTCTTAACTTCCAAGCCATTGGTATATTACAGTCAGGCTTTCATCAAGGATAAGATAAGATAAGATAATGTTGATTATTTAAATTATCGTATGTACTTATTCTTAACTTCCGAGCCATTGGTATATTACAGTCATAGGCGCAACTATACCTCTAAAACGCGGGGTGCTAAAAATGTTGACAATTGATGGTATTTCACATACATAATAATTGTTAGGTATAAAAAACAAGGGGTGCTAAATTTTAACTTGGGGGTGCTGAAGGCTTTCATCAAGGACCGATCTAAAATATTTATTCTACATTATATTGTACGAGTATTGGTTGAAATCATTTTTGAAAATAATTAACATAATAATATAAAGTACATTAATTAATTTAAGTACTTATATCATTGTAATAATAATAATAATAATAATAATATACAAATGAAAATAATAATAAAATGTGTGATTATATATTATAAATAGGTCGGCATTTCTGTGGTATTTAATGACATTGACGTTTTATTAGTTATGATCATTATTACGTATGACCACCGACCAGGTTCCCACTTTCTCTGAAAAATTCAGTAACTATAATAGGCTTATAAATTAACGGCCAACGACACAGAGTTGGTCATTCGATTATTCGCCATCGATATCGTTAACAAGAAATAGCCATGTCGCTCCACACCGTTATAGTTTGTGAGTAAATCACGAACAACTTAATTGTACATCTAAATTCATTGAATTAATTTATGCACTTGTGCGTATACTCATTAAATGTTCTTTTTTTTTTATATAATTTTCAGTGGTTTCGTGTTTGTTAGCCTCAGCCACGGCTTTACAAAAACTAACGGAGTTATATAAATGGTCATCGTTAGATTACACATTTTCTAGTGATGAACACAAAAATTACGCATTAGAACGAGGAGAATTCGTGCCGGAAAACAATTTGCCGGTGGGAATCGAAGTATGGAGAAATAAACTGTTCGTCACTGTTCCAAGATGGAGTAACGGTAATATTTTTAAATGTTTATTTTAATTTAAAATACAATTTAAGCAAATTAGCTACATATACACGTATACTACTGTTGATAACATCGATTTGTCGTATTCGTATATAATATATATCATTTGAATTGTAGGAGTTCTCCAAAAATGTAATTAAGTTTAAAGTTTATTTTTCTGATAGCATTTTAACTTACTTGACAGTTGATAATGAAGTTACATATCTAATTTTAAAGTATAGTTTCTTTTTCACGTATTATTATACTGCGTAAGTTGTTGTATTTCAGTAAGTATTTAAATAAAATGTATCAATGACTTTATTTAATAAATATATATATATATGTCAGATATTTCCAAAACAAAAACTACTTAACACGTACTACTACTTAAAATTACAACTAATTTATCAAGTTACATGACATTTATTCCCTGTCAATTTTATAGAAAAAAAAAATAAGAACATAGATTAGTGAATTAATTATTCGTATAATATTTAAATTATATTAAAATATTGAATTTTTTTCGAATATTAAAATAAATAACATCGTTATGTCTAAATACCGACAAATTATTCAATTATAATACACAGGAGGAGTTGATGATAAATAATCAATCATGTTTTCAATACCTTTCATATATCTATATTGTATAATTAAAATTATTTTATTATTAAAACATAAACGGTGCAATTTTTTATAAAACGATTAACATTTATTTATAAATAATCTAAATTAGAAATTGAGGTAACTCAAAAATTTTTGTGGTTGGATGACTTATTTTTTCTATCATTCGTGTTTTTTTTAAATATCATATACGTCACTGATTGTAAATTTAGTTTTACATATTATATACTCGTATATTTAAATTTAAAAAAAAATCATTTGCACTCTTAATTTTAAGAAAACACTACTTTTTATACCGCAAAATTTAAAAGCTATTCCTAATTTAATAAAATAATTTTAACATTATAATCAAAATAAAATAAAATTTTTAAAAAAAAGGAATAATTGACTCATTAATTTTTGATTAGGATAAAAAAAAAAACTATTAACAAACAAGTATGTAAATTACAAATATGTTGTTATATTATTTTACATTTCTACTGTAGTTATCTATATTTTGAATACATTTTTAAAATTATCACATTTTGAACTGCTGTATATACTAAAATTTGTGATTAATATTGTCATTTAATTTTTTTTTTCTTGATATTACAATTAAAAGATACTTTTTATATATTAAACAACATTCTAAAATCTGTAAAGTCCAAGAGTTGGTTTAAAAACACGTCTCATTTTATAGTTCAAAAACGGCGAAAAATGTAATTCCAAGCAATCGTTTTGCGTAAAGGCAAAAAGAGTTGATCGGTGTGTGTATGCTTCGACTATTGTTATTTTATTACCGCCTGTGTGAATTTCCCAAGAGTAAAATGTAAATGTATACGCTAGAGGAAATGTCCTTTTACCCTACCTTATCCTTAAAAACCGTACTACAGGTCTCTCTGGAGCTATTGGAATAAAAAGAGCGTTTAAAAATTTTGTTCTTGCACATCACTACCACTCTTCATGTACAACTCTTCACAATAAAATGTCAATGGTTTGAAACGAAATGCATAATGTGATAAAATAGGTACATAATATTACTATACAAATGTGTAAAACATTATATTTATATTTCAAATCAGTCAAATAAGTTTGATATATATAAATATATATTTTTTAAAGAAAATATAATGGCACGTGTTTGTCATTAAATTTAATCTATATTTGGAAAATATTCAAAAATCTTTATATTAAAATTATAACTTGGTGTAGGTATTTAGAGCATTTTTACTATAATTTTGACAAAACTGACAATCTCTGACTGAATTATATAGTTTTTCTAAAATTATTGTGAATTATAGTGAAAAATATTCAACAGAAAAAATATTTATTAATCATGTTATTAAATAATTCATTATTTGTACCATAAACAGTTTAATTTTAAAGTACACAATCGTCTTATAATAAAAAAAATATGGAAAATCATATTTTTTTTTTTTTGTTATCATTAATGCTTTTGTCTACTAATGTTTTATTTTTATAAAATCAATAGGAACAACTATTTTTTAAATAAATGAGTTGCCAATTTGCGCGCTTGTTTTTCATAATTCGTGTCATTACAATACTTGCCAATATTAATGTAAAATTGAAAATATGTTCGGAAATAATTTACTATACTAAGTTAATAAATTGCCTGAATTTCTTCATTACTTATGTTAATTTATATAAAATTAATATTTTAAATTATTAAACAATATATTATACTGTGCAAAAATAGAATTCACTATATTATAATAATAATAATAATTTTTTTTATGGTTCTCTTACAATGTTGACAAATGTATTCATTGGATAAATAAAAAATTAAGTTACACATAAAAACCATTAGGAATCATTCAGGAAAACGGAAAAAAATAAAAACATTATAATATATGAGCTCCTATTATAGCTTCGTTACCGATTTTTCAAGACGTGTTAATGGTACAATCAATCGTGGGATATCCTATGGGTTTTTAAATCGAGTTATCCATTATTTTACAAACTTTTTAGTTTTCATATGTTTTGAATTATTTAAAAAAAATTAACAGTTTACTGTACAAAAAAAATATAATATATCGTGATACAATTATTTCATTTGTAAACTTTAATATTCTATATTAAACAAGATAAAGCATAATATAATGTTGATTACATTTTGTAATTATTGTCACAGTAATATAGTTTCAAAAAAAGATTAATTATTTATTATTTATTCAAAAGCTAAAACAAAATTGTATACTTTTATGGATTTTCTAAAATATTATAAGACTTACTTTTATACTACGACAATATAATATTTCACGTGTAGTTGCGATGTATGAAAATCAAACTATAATAATAGACTTGAGATAGTACTGATTTCGTAATTAAGTATTATTGTTTTTATTTCATTGGCTATATTAGTTATATGTCTAAATTGTATGATGGAACAGTGATTTTTTTTTTTCTATTCTAGTTGAATTTTTTGACTACTGATAACTGATATATAATACGATCGTCATAATTTAAAAACACACCTTTAAAAATAAATTAAATAAATACAACTTTATCATTTACTGACTGTATGCTAAATACTTAATTACCAATATATATTATAATATAATACTTAGTTTTTAACGCTGCATAATAAAAATATAGTTTGATATCAATAGTAAAAACAAATATATTGAGTCATAGAATAGTATATACAATTTAGAAACTATTTTAACGAAAACTCAATTACCTTTTTTGATTAAAGAATCTTACATGCCATATTTATATTACAACATTATATATTACTATTTTAATATTGTATTTAATTCCAAAAATTCTATATTTATAGGCTTGTAGTCAATATTAATTTAACTGTACTGTTTGCACATAATATAATCATTGTAGAAATAAACAAAATACCATTATACACGGGTCAAGTATATCCATAAAAAAAATAGGTACAATTGCACAAACTGCAACCAGACGACAAAAAAAAAACTAATTTTATATCAGTATAATTATATGAAGGAGGAAAATACAAGAATTCAATGCCCTTAGATCAATTATTTTCTTAAATTGTAATCTTACAACCTTGACTTAACTTTTGATTTTATGATGAAAATTACTGTGAATAAAAATACAAGTATTATTAAAAAACATCACGTACCTAACAAATGAAAGGGTTCGATTTTTGATGTTATAAAATTTATACTAACAGAGACCAAAATGCCATAGTACATAAATCGTATTTAATTTGAGTGTCTAGAAGTATAATGTAGTCATTGCTTCAGGCTGAGTAGCTTTAATTGACCTTCGACCACATGTGGTTAGTATGTCGTGATTTCTAGGTCAGAAATCGTTTTCGGGTAACTTGGTGTAAAATAACATATTGCAAGTTTCATCATTATGTAAATAGTTTTGCACAAATTACGTACTATCTAAATATAGGTACTAATGAAGATTCATTTCGTCAAAAAAATGTATTACTCAGTAACTATCTAAAATGTGTTATAAAATAACAGTAAAATAATTTTTAAATGAGCTAACAATATTCGTATAAGGAAATACTTCGATAGTTATTATTTTATTTTATTTTTTATTTAAATATATCATACAGAAGAAATGGTATTTCTATGATATTCTATGCATACATGATTTAAATTAATTTTACTAAAAACAAAAAAAAAATAGAAAAAAAAAAATGTTCTAATTTGTTTTTTTTTTTATTTGTTATTATTTTAACTTACATTTATTACTTTCTATCGACAGAATTCTCAATATTCATTTTATATTATTCATGTATTCGTTCATTAAAATTATTAATATCGTAATTTTTTATTTTATTTTTGAGCATTCATTGTACTTAGATGTTTAATGCTTCATAGACACTTCCGGGAAAAAAACATTTATTTGTAAAAAAAAATCTATTCGATTTACGATTTAGGTACATGCAAGTTGATTGCTCTGATAAATATATTATAACTTTTAATGCAGTTGAATTTAGATGATTCGTAGTCTAAAGCGAAAAAAAGTTCAAACGATTATTTTACTTTATAAAAAGTTTCATTTAATCGTCACTAACCAATAAATGCTCTATTATAGATAACCATGCGATTTGTGTGATCCCTTCATGATGTATCCATATTATAAATATGTCATTCTTTGTACATAATATAGACATATAATATTATTTGTATATAGCACTTTTCTTTTTTATATTCTTAATGAACCTTTTAAAAACTCATGTTAAAAAAAACATTTCAAGTTCTTAACACATATTTTTGCAAGAATATCGACTTGAAAATTTAAATATTTTTACTTTGTATTATTATACAGGGTGTATCAAAAGTCTTCATCCGATTACAAATGTATATAGCTCGGCAAACGTTAGCCACTAGTAAACACCCATATACTAATGAAAAGTTAGATAACCAAGTTTATTTTAAGTTATCTTTCGATTAGTATATAGGTAATTTACCTGCGGCTAACGATTTCCGAACTATATAAATTTGTAATCGGATGAAGACTTTTGAAACACTCTGTATAATAATACATTGATATATCTAAATAAATATAAAATTAATTTAATTTGTATCATAATATTTATAACAGATATACATTAATTTTAATTCACATTATTACTCTAATTGTTATTATTATAACTATGAATGTATCATATTATATTAATGCAACTATAATAATTTTATATTGATAAAACTGTTTGAATCAATATCGTTTTTTTGTACAAATATTATCAGTCAATTATTGATAAAAAAATATAAGACCATAGAAGATTAATACGTAATAAAATGTTGAAAACATATTTTTCCTTGAAATTCTACTGTTTATAACATAGTTATTAAATAAATAATAACCTTACTCCCAAGGGCATAATTATTTTTATAAGTATTTAAGTATTCAAGTACAACTTTCGTTATGTAATATAATCAAAAATGCTGAAATTTCTAAAAATCTGACATTGTGTTATTAACGAGAAACAGTTCATAGTTTTTAAAAGAATTCCAATTACAAAATATCAAAATTCGGTAACAGTGTCAAAACTATAGAAGAGGTGGGCACGATGTTTTTGGCGTTTACGAAGAAACAATAATCTAAAAAGTAAAATAAGAAACGAGTGAAAACGTTGTCCAAGCTAAAAGCGCTGATAACTGTTCGTTGCTTAGACAGAAAAATAATATACAATTTGTTTATTAAAATAAATTACTTATGAAAAATCATTAACGATAATATGTACAAAATATTTGGTTGGTATATTTTTTTAAATCTATAAATATATTATTTTTCCCCAAAATATGTTTGCATATAATTACATATTTAATGATGATAATTTATGTTTTTGACGAACTTTTATAATCAAAAAATATATGTTTGACTCTGTTCACATTCTTAACATTAGGTACTATAAAATGTATAAATGAAGTTATGTATTATGCTGATATTATCATATAGCTTATACCATATCAAGTTCGAACTTCAAAATATATTTTAATTCTTTCTATTATATATCATCTCTGACTAAGTAACATTTATTATGCGTTTTTATAATTTTATCGTAAATATTTAAAAAGTATAATACATTTATTTACATTTAGTTGATTTTTTTTTTTTTTGTAGGGACGTAGTAGTTTGTAAGTTACATTTATTAACAAAATTACAATTGGAACAAATTGATATTTAATTAATTTGTATGTAATTTCCGAAACAAATTATTGGCAGAGACATTTTGTTTTGTTGTTGTTAAGACTGTATAATTAACGCAACAAAGCAGCGTCATTTCTCGGCTTTCTTCCATTCAGAAACACCAAAACTTTTGGCAGAGGCGCTAAAAATTATGAGCTGTCATTGTTTGCCGTTCAAGTTTTTACTACCGAGATAATTATTTTTGCATCCCATGCTTTTTACGCTAAACCAATACCCCTCTAGCAATTGAAAAACTTGCTTTTTGCAAACAATATTCTTATCCGCTTAAACTTAGGTATCTTCAGTGACCTCTCACTTTTTCTCCTCATTGACTTTATAATGTATGCATTATTTTATTTTTCCATTTTTATTACTTATAACTTATAAGACAGTGGAAACAATTTGACACTTTTTTGTTTACTTGTACAGCAATATATTACGTATCTATATTCCATTTATATAACTAGTACCTACCTATATTCATTATTTAACTAACAAAAATCATTTCACTGTTCAACTATATATACGTAAAGTTTAATATTCCATTAATATAGTTTATAGCAAGATAAAACATTTTTTTGAATTATTATAATAGAACATACATTTTTAATCATGTATATTATTCTTATTTTTTTTTTTTATTATTTAATTCAATTGTAAATACGATAAAATTAAATTAATAATAAATAATTATCCATATTTTTCAATTTTATAATATAAATTATAATACATATTTTATTAATGAATATTTTAAATATTTGAAAATTATTAACTAAGTCGAAATCATAGTACCTACGCTTTTCATTAAAAATATAAATAACGAGTGTAAGAATTTTAAGTTATTTTAAGATTATGTTGATATTTATTTTAATCTTTTTGTGAATATAAAAATTGATTTTAGAAAAATGTTTTATATCTTAGTACCTAAAATAGTAAAAAAGAAGTAACATATTTTCAGTACACGTAGATTATTCTGAAATGACAATACGGTATGCATGAGTTTTCCCCTTTTATAGTCAACAAACGTGATTCCCAAAGTCACAACATACCCAAAATCTACTAAAGCACATGATTTGAATACACAATTCTGATGCATATTTAAATGATTTATATTATTGTAAGATATAAATAAATATATAATATTTATATATTATGACAATTTCAGCAATTGCCAATCATAATAAATACATAATATCTATGTGTGTATTAAAACATGACAATATTTTACCATAGGTATAAGTTCAAAGAATGAAGATAATATTATATAAATAACTAAATAAGTAATAAGTTAATAATTAAATTAAATGTGCTTCATTATATTTTTATCGGTAGCTGTTTTTCAATCAATGATTATTCTTATTAATAATTCTCAATTTTATAAAAAAAAAAAATTAAAAAAACTTGGTCTCTAAACAATGATAATATGACATGTTAATTATTAGAAATATTTCCCGTGTTCATCGTCTGCATTTTATCTTAATGTTTAATTATTAAAAAATTTGAACAGTTATTTATTATCTACAGATCAAACAAGGTACCCATATCCTATGAATATAATATGTATGGATGATGAGCTAACCATATATGAAAAGCACTTAGAGAAAAACAAAATATTAAATAAATTACTAAAAGGTTACAGTATTGTTCACTTTAGTATCGACATATTACAGTAAAACCCGTTTAGTTTAACATCTAATTGTTTCCTCGATAAACAATTCTATTTTGTTCGTTGTCACTTCGTGGTGAATTGAAAACAAGGTTTGGATCAATGAATTAACATTTTAACCTTTCCGAGAAAACACAAACAATTCGATGCATGGAAAAAACACGTACATCCGTTTCCTGGTCACAGTAAAAATGTGTTTGTTCACCGTACGAATGGGAGCTGGTTCTAAAATAGCATAGCTTGAATAGGTTTTACAGTATTTACACGCGACCCGCACTAATTGGTCGATTTAGTGGGTCCCATTTTTCGATGTTTCCTAATTTGTCCCGGAGACCGGACAATAGATCAAAATCTTCGTGACTATCGTGGCTGATTTTTATACTTACCACAAACCAAACAAACATTGGCAATAATTAATTTCTATTATTCTGATGATATGATGAGTTTTAATTTAGTTGACTACAATATTTGAAATGTAGAGAAGATTACGACATACACACATTTCGTGCATTTTAAAAAATATAAATAAAAAAAAAAAAATAATCAAATTGAAGTCGATAATTTTGCAAGTATTTCTTCGGTGGATTTAATACTATTAACAAATATTTAATTAATCATAACCGATTGTTAAGAAAAAACAATTTTCAAAAAGATAAAATAACTGTTATTCTATTCTAGTACATTATAATTTTGCCATTTATTGAAAATCTCTATTAAATAAAATACAGATTAAATATTTAATATCATACCTTAGTATTTTCCAAAAAAAAAAAATTTATTAAAAAACACGAATTTCTATTTAAAAATTAAAAATTTGATGCTGTTAAAAATAAAAGAGAAAATTAATTTTTAATATTAATATTCCATTTTAGACTATGTATTACTTATTTTAAGGAGAATAAAATTCCAGATACCCACGTTTGTATAATAAAATTACTCAAATATCAACATAAATCATAATAATACAATAATATATAGTTGCATATATTAATAATATTTCAACAATATAATTACTATAATTAAATAATTCCTTCAACGTTAATCGGGTTTTCGTTACCTAGTTGAATAATATGTTTATAACAAAGTAACCATTTTTAATGAATATTAATCATGCACTTTGCATATTTATTTATGGTATACCTAATATTACAATCATACAACTATAATAAGAGATTAGGTTAAATGTATTGAGGTTTTTCAAATAATTATTTAAGTCGTAAGATAATTGTTGAGGAAAAAATCGCCCATTTGATCACGAACATTTATTAACGTGAATATATTTTCGAAAAATACTAATTATTATTTATTTTATCATGATTTATTATTTTAATCAAACTAATTATTATTATTATTTCTTATTGTGGTTGTTTTATTTTTTTTTATTTTAGGAGTTCCTTCTACATTAAATTACATACCATTGGACGTAAGTTCAACTCAATCACCAAAATTGACACCATACCCAAATTGGGCTTACAACAGAGAGGGTAACTGTGATGGTTTGACAACTACATACAGAGTAAAAGCGGACAGCTGTAACAGACTTTGGGTTTTGGATTCTGGAACTGTTGGAATTGGTAAGTTAAATTTCAAAAATGTTTTAATTCGACAGACTTGCGAGAATTCCATTAATAAATTAATTTTTTTTTTTTAAATATATTGACATTAAAATACAGTATATACGTCGTATTTATATTATGCCACATTTATTTAACCCAAATCCTATGGCAATATAGGACCTATACAATAAAATAAAATACAAGATAGACATCGTGACAATATATTTAGCAAATTCGCCATAAACATATTTTTTAAAGAATTATACAACTCATGACAAGTGTTTTTCATTTGTATTAGCTTTATTTCTTAAAGAATCTGTATGTGAATGCAATTATTGTACTTCTTATTCAATGTCAGACCATTCTTGACTATTTTTTTTCGCATTAACCGTGTTTGTTAATAATATTATGATCATTGTTCGTACATTTTTTATTTACACAATTCTATTTGTTTTTTTGGCACGTTTTTTTTGAACTACATATAGTATGTATGTATAATATTTCCTCAGCCATTCACACATTAAATTGACTATAGTTGTTTGTTAGTCAGCGGTTTTCAGGACGCGAGATATTAAGGTTGCGTCAACATTGTTGGTCGCTTTTAGTCCGTTCACCCTCATACTCTCTACTCTTAGATACATAGGTGAGGAAGAATTAGAAAGAAAACTACGGTGTAGGGGGGGACTTTAAAGTAGTAACCAAGTTACCACCCATGAACAATCATCCCTCATCTCGTTGAGCAACGAAATTGATGGCTGTTAATTAATCAGGAGATACGGTCTTACACCAAATAATTGAATTGAACAATTGCTTAACCGGTAGAAAATGTATTTTTCCCCCCTACGAGAGAGTACATTTTCGAATAAGTTTTTGCAATAAGGTCTGCAGTATTTGAGTATTTTTTCTTGAATTACATTTTATTAATAAAATCCATAACGGTTTAATGTATGATGAACCTTATTGGATACTTAAATATTCTGTTTTTAACAATAAACAAGTTATATCATACAGTTTTAAATTTTAATCAATTTATAACAAATACTTTATAAACGGTCAAGAAATAACATTTTAAATATAATGTACAGATATAATCATACTCTTTATTTAATTTATTTTAAATAGGTAATACAACAAAGCAAGTATGCCCATACGCAATCCATGTGTTTGATTTAACCACAGACAAGGTTTTAAGGAAATACAATTTAAGACCAGAAGATACAAATGACCGAACATTTATTGCTAATATTGCCATTGATATTGGATCTAAAGGATGTGAAGACACGTTTTTGTACGCATCTGATGAATTGGGCTACGGTTTAATATCATACAGCTGGGAATCAAACACATCGTGGAGACATACACACAGTTTTTTGATGCCCGATCCATTAGCGGGAGATTATAACATCGGAGGTAAATATGAAATGTTTTACTAATGCTTTAAATTTGTAGCAACACACTAAATAAATTATATTTATATTCTTACATTTGAACGTTCGAGGTTAATTTCATATTTGAATTTATATTTCGATTATTTAATATTAACAGTCACAAACAGTGTTTTCTGATAACACCTGTAAAAGAAACACATCATAATATTAATAACTTCCTCGCTCTGTTTAAAATTTAAAACAAAATTACAGTTCGTGATGAACTTTAAACATGTTAAATGTTTTTTTTTTCTATTAAAATATTGAAAATTTCAAAGTAAAATATTTAATCGTTAATTCAGTTTTCTCGTTTTTGATCAGAATTTCTAATCTTAAACATAATAATCAATATACGTATAACTATTTATAAAAATAAAAAATATTTTCATATTTTCAATTATTTATAATTCATATAAAATTGTCTAAAACGTATTATTTTAATAAAAATATTAAAACATAAGGTTCGAGAATATTTTACTTATTATTGAAAAACTTATTTCCATAGTTGAATACATTTGTTTTTATTTGCATATTATAAATTTCCAGGTATCAACTTCCAATGGGGAGAGGAAGGAATATTTGGTATTACGCTATCACCGATTACTGAAAGTGGTTTCCGATTATTATTCTTCCACCCACTAGCCAGCAATCGCGAGTTTGCCGTTTCCACAGAAATCTTACGTAATCCCAAACTTACTTCAGAAGAAATATATCACGACTTCGTTGTATTACCATCCAGAGGTGAAGGTGGTCATATTACTGCACACTACATGCATGATGATGGAATTCTTTATTTCAATTTGATCGATCGGAATGCTGTAGGCTGTTGGAATTCTAGACTTCCTTATGAACCTAAAAATTTGGGAATTATTGAAGTGGACGACGAAGCTTTGATTTTCCCCAGTGACGTCAAAGTAGATTCGTTAAACAACCTTTGGGTTATTTCCGATAGAATGCCCGTTCATTTATTGTCAAAACTTGATTTCAACGATATCAACTTCCGTATTTTCTACGCAACTGCCGATTCGGCTTTAGCTGGTACAGTTTGTGCAAGCAATACTTACATTCCACACGAACATTCAAATTATGTCATCTCTAAAGTATATTAAAAACAAAACAATTTGAAATATTTCAATATACATATTGTATAGTATACATTATTATTCTAACAAATTCATTTACAAAAAAAGTTAGTAGAAGATAACCTGTGGGAAGTGGAATATGTTTCTATCAGTCAACTGTTCGTTTCAAATTTTAGAAAACAAAAAGTATTGAACTTTGTATATTTCATTGTATTTATTTTTATTTATTATCAAAAACGTATAAAAACGTATATGCAAAACGTTAAGCGTATTTAATTCTAAATGCATTTACATTTGCATTTATTAACAAAAATACCTTAACTTTAAATAATATTTAAATTATATTATTTTGTAAATATCTTGCTGTAGTGTAATCACAATTTACCTTTTAAAATGAATTAGTTAATAAGTAAATTTAAAGTTGTACATTATAAAATTATAGTGTACATGATTCAATACCAGTTATTCAACAGATAAGTACACACAAACAATTTGTAATTCAAATATTTATTGTGAATAAAAATAAACTGCTCTTATATAAAATTGTTGTTTAATTTTTTTTATATAATAACAATAATTTTAGTTTATATTTATAGTTTACCGATAATGCACAGAAAAAAAATAATAATAACACCATAATATATACAGTTTACACACATTCGTCGTCCAGTGTGTATGCGTTACTGTTGCTCTTGTTAAATGTTCGGTTTAACGTACCTAATCTTAACGAAATTTATCAAGTGTTTAATTATCAACTCTTTTTTCAAATCAGTACAATAATTTAACTTTTTCTCGTTCGATTTTTGGCATCCTTCCGATGAATGGTAATTTTAATTTAAATATAATATAAATTATAAGTGAACAATATATAATATTATGTCAGCTAACTATACTCCAAAATTAGAACGATCTGTAACATACTATATAATAATATAATAATTATCGATTAAATAATCAAAACTATATTCGTAAAGAAAAAATAATAATTATTATTATTCTCAATTGCGGTCGAAAAACAATAAACGGTTATTATCTTCGTTGTGGAAAATTCCAATTAAATCGCCACCACTTCCAAGGAAATAAAAAAATTATCTCTCAAAACCAATACTCTGTCCTTGTCGAGCCTGTCTCAATACCGACCGCCACTACTAGTGTAAACAATGATACAATGATAATCAAATTTATTTCAATACGAAACGTCAGGAGTCGCCACACTCTTTTACATATACACAGAGGAAAAAAGATTTGCCACCGCTAATATTCATTAAGGGTTTAATAAACTTTTGTGAATTAAGAAATGCATTTTAAGATTTAATTGGTCCCGGCAGTTTTAATTGTAAATCAACTTACACTCTAACCCAATACTCCACAAAACTACAGAAAAATAATTCATTTTACAAATGAAAACGATGCTGTGAATTTCACACATATCAACTACAATCTGACAAAGCATTTAGAGTAGTAGTGAGAAATCTCCATCCGCATTTCCGAAATTAGTTTAGCGTTAGATAAAATAAGACACTCCGTTAGGAAAAAAAACCAATATACTGCACTAGCAAACCAAGAACCCGTTACCTATGTTTTTCGTCGACCTCGAGCTTAGTGGAAACAATAATAATAATGTTTTTGATAAATTATAACTTATAAATAATTTATACCAAAAGTAAAAATAGAAAAGCCACACATGCAAGCAACCATAAATTCCCCAGTGCATAAAATGTCAATTTTAAAATCACACTAAAAGCTACTGCCACCATTCTCCATCATAACGTTTCGAATGCGGTGGAAATCATCTTATAGCATTGCGTACCAAACCACGTGAATTGTCTGAAATTTACGCATTATGCAATAGCAACATCAAACTATAATATGCTAACTATAAACGATACACTGTTTATATAAATAACTCCAACAACGATGCAGACGTCCTTCCAATTCAAAACAAGTCTTTCAACAATACCAACAGCAGTCCCAACTTCTCAATACTTAGCCCAGTGGCCAACCAACACATATTTTATTCGCGAACACGCGTAAAAAATCCTGTGTATAGATATGATAGGTTACAGGTAACGATATAACTCAAAAGAAAATTGCCAACTCTCCTTCCTCCAACCTGGATAATGTTATTTCTAAATTCATAGATAATTTTAAGTATAATTTATGATTGATTTTCTATTCACTCTTCTGACCACAGTTAGGTACTTCTAATCAGCAAATAACCTGTAAAAATTATAAATAACTCATTACCTCCAATTATTATTATAATTATTATTACCTAACTCTCATCCACTACCATTCCAGAGTCAATCCTCAAAATACTAAAAAGACAGTAGAATTGTGACTTGCTTAGATAACTTGAAAAAAAAAATTGCAAAAGTATGTAAATAAAGTGTAACTTATCTCTTGACGAAGTATTTTCACTGGGAAGTCTTTTCAATCCGTTATTCCTGTGATGTACATTATTGTATCAATTAAGCTTACATTTTAACATCTTACTAAATAAAGATTTACGTTAAAAAAAATATATTTTTAACATTAATTTGTCCTTTGAATTATCTTGAAAAATAAAACAATATTACAGTATATTATAGTATATTATTATTATTTAATTACATTAACTTAAAATCGATGATAAACACTATCGTTACTGTAAAAAATAATTTTAATGGGATATCGTTTTCTATATAATTATAAATTATTTGTACTATATATATTTAAAATTTTAAACGTTCAAAAAAAAATGTTTGGCTCATATTTTGCTGATCTTTCATATAAACTATATAATATGATTGTATTTAAATCAAAATATGATTTGCATAAGAAATTATTTTGTAATATACCAACAAAAGTATTTTTTTCTTTTCTTCTTTTTTGATGAGTTATAACTCAATGTTTATTATTCTACCGAAATTTAATTATACTCGTCAAATAATTCTCTGTATGTAAACACCCTCTTCACATAGTTTTTTAAATTTAATTAGTTGTTTTAAATATTGATGAATTAGCGTCTTATCACTATAAGGTCCATCGTAATCTAAAAACCATCAAGTGATAGCTTCATTTAGAGAAATGTGACATAATAATATTTTAGTTGCTTATATTAACTTAATTTATTATTGGTCCCAAAATGTTGTCCAGCATTTTAATAGGTACCAAACTAATAATTTATCAAGGTAAAACAGTGAGGTACAAAAATATTTATATTTAAATTGCAAATTAAACATATTTTCATTATAAAATAAAAATTAAGAAAAATAATAAAAGAATATTTTATAATTTAATGAATATTCATTTAATGACACAATTCAAAAATTATAGCTTATTAAAATGAAAAACAAAAAGAGCATGGCATAATTACGTTCCTTGGTCGTTTTGTATGTTTTTACTCTAAAAAAATATCTTCATTGTTAGAATATTTCTAGGCATATGTACTACAACTTTCACGCAATTAAAAAAATAAATAAATAATAATAATAATGCATTTTAAACAAACATATTATTGAATCGGTAAACAAACAAAACATCATTAATTATTGACAGATAATACTGGTTGCACAATTATATTTTAGGAAAATTGAACAGTATAATTTATAAAGTTAAAAATAAGAAATGCATTCATCAGAGCGATGAGTGTTCAGAGTATAAAAAAAACTATTAATTTTGAAACTAATAAGACTACATCATATTTTATAAACTTTGCAGAAACTATCTAGTAGAATCATTGAACGATTTGATTCTGATACTAGTGCACATTAAGAAAATAAAAGTTGGACGTCCAAAAACCGTTTACAGAAGAAGTCACTTAGTTAAGTAATGAAAAAAATAAACATCATTGTAAAATGAATATATTTATCGTTTTGCTAAGTGTCTTCAAATAACATAATGATTCTATAGGCATCCTTCTCACTTTAATTATTTGTATAATCGAGGTCAAGACATGAGAAAATGTTGAAAGATTATAATATATTTTTTTTTAATTTAGGAGAAGTATGAATGTAGAGTAATTATTATTTTTATATTTTATCTTGAGAAATTTAAAAGCACATAAATAATCATAAATAATTAATAATTACCTATTTAAATATATATAAATAGTTTTTATAATCTTAATCCTTTATGATAACTTAGAACATAATTAATATTATGAATGTACGACAATTTAAACTGAATGACAATTCTATACATGGTATACAATATTAAATTCCTTACTGTATTTTATTTTTTAATTTTCACAAAAATCTTGTAAATAGATTGAAACACTCTTTAACCAAAAATATACATGAACTTGTTATTATAAAAACGAAAGTTTACAATCTAATACGAATCATTAAAATTATAAAAGTGAGAACAAAATTTTTACTTTTAATAAGTTTCGGTACATATTTGTATTAATAAGTATTATTTATTGATTATTAATATATTATTATTATCGTTGACATCACAATGTGAGTTAATATTTTAAAAAAATTTAACATATTTTCTTTCTATGTATAAGTCATATATATATATATATATATATATATAACAAAATGATTAGTATATTAATTATTTAAAAAAATACCATTTATATACTACATGTAATAATATGTGTATGTATTTATTTGTATTGCGTGAGCATATTAATGATGACAGGTTTTACATTCAAAAGTAACGATGTAATTTATTTGAAGGAATCGAATTAATTTAACTACCAAAGGGGAGAATTCATAATATTATATAATGAAATATTTCTATAACATGAACTTAAATATTATTACAAAGCGTACTAAAAAACTATACTAAAATGCATCACATGACTCAAATCATTTACCTACCAACGTTTCGTGTTTTTGTGAAAGAACTTACTATTATCATCAAATGTAATTTCAATTACATGATCTGCAAGAACGCATGAAATTCAATAATTTTGTATTGGTTAAATGTCAAAAACCTAAGTAAATAAACAAAGTAACTTATACGATGACTGGTTAAAGAACATCTAAAACCTAGAAGTCACGCTAAACTCAAATAAAACATGTTTTTAACTTAATAACTATTTGACTAACTTAAAAATACAACAAAATAACTATATTTATTAGTAAACAGTAATAAATAATATAATAGTATTTTATAATACTTACGTTGTATATTTTTTGGTTTTAACTGTTTAGATTTAATTCCATACATAAATTTAATTTTTGTATTTTCTTAGTACAATTTTTATAGTAACTAATAGTTTGAATAACTCGAAAATAGCCACGGGAAGATCTTAAAAACATCGTAATAATATTACAATCATCTAAAACGATGAGATATTTATGAAGGATTAAAACTAAAAGGGCTGGTCAGGTTTTCCAAAACAAATTATAACGTCAGATCGAGTGAGCTTGGTATGATACATTTTAACAATAATTAAGACTTATTGTCCCTAACCTTTGTAGAAGGGAAGTTATAGAAGCAGGGAAAAGCAAATTTGCAATTCAAAACTACCACCGGTGGCTCTATGTGGGGAGGGGCCTGAATATTTGAGTCCACCTCATCGTCACAACAACACTATCAGAACCTTCATCATCATAACCACCACAGTCATCCGTTAATATATAAGTCTGAGTGTGTGTGTGTGTGTTTGGGGTTCGGTTGAAATTGTCTTGCACCTCTACCCTTCCCGCCAACAAATCGACGACAGTCTAATTCCTAGGGAGCTTCTGTTTTTGCTTGGCTATTCTCGAACACCGACCTTTCGTATTTCTGCGTCCTTTGTCCTTAAGGATTACCGATGACACTTTCCTAATCCCATAATCGTTAGGTTAGGAAAAATCATCGGATAAACAACACGGCACCATAGCGCAGACCCGCAATAGTGGTATAAATATTAATTTTGTTAATTTTTAAGTTCGATTACTAAAATTTTCATTTAAAACTACGATTAAAAATTAGGTAAGTGTAGCAACAAATATATAATGAATTACATTGCAAATAAATGTATATTTAAATATTTTACTTACCGCATATTTGAAAAAAATATTATGTAAATTGTTTGTTGTTATTGAATAATCAATACAAGTAAGGTGTAATGCACAGATACTAAAAGTAAATTTGTATTTAATACAATACAATACGTTTAGATTATTTTGAATTTAAGTTAAAATGAAATAATTTATTGTAGACCGAAGTATTGTGGAAAAAGTGTACCTCAAAAATGTTCCACTGATTTTTTTATTTAAATTTGAAATATTTATAACTAATTAACTAGATAAATTCGTTCGAAATAAAATTGTAATGTATTGAAATTCTTAGATAAATATTTCTTTTTGGAATAGGAAATTTATAACCTAATCTGTTATTCAAAATGTAAAAACATCAACAAAAATAGTTATGACAATAAAATAGTTGAAATGATTTTTATTTAAAAAAGCATTTTTTAATTCATATTATGTAACACATATTATGTTTTAAAAACATTAATATTTTTCTAGAAAATGAGTGTTTAATTTTTTTAAATTACCTATTGGCTATTATGTATGTAAAACTCAGTAGCGTGCGATACTGCAATGGTATTTTATATTGAATAAGTGTAATAATAAAATTTTTAGTTAAATCTCTAAAAACAAAGGTTATTTATAAAATAAAAATGTACTGATTATGATAATTACGAGTATTTCTATGCAACGGCTAAATATTGTAGTTCTATGTTTGTAAAATTATCGATAATTGATCGGCACAGCGCTTTCAAACACCATAGGTAATATAAAAATGTGGATATCTCCTTCTTCTGCAGCTGGTCATTCTCATAATAATGATATGGGTCGGAAAATCTAAAATACGAGCGTTTTTGTAAAGAAATTGCCTAAAAAAAAAAAAAAATGTATTGCCTTAGAAAAAATCTTATGAATTATTTTTAATTGAATACTTTTGTACAAATAAATAAATACCTAGTAGTCATTTAAATATCTAAATCGCATTTTAATTTAACATAATAAATGTTAAGCTTTTTATTTCCTTCCTTTTAGCCAGGCATGCGTCATTTACCTAGCTTGTCTTGACCGCATGTCACTGATAAAATATGATAATTTATATTAAAACCAAATAAAAAGTATTAATGTAGATTGTAGAAGTACTCGTAAACTATCATTGATCATTTAATTAGTTACGCGCAATGATGAGAAATGAATGAACTAGTAACTATATAATATATACTTATTAGTTATTGGAAATGTAATTTATAATAATTAATAGTGAACTCATAAAATAATTTACCAAGTTCACATCTATTTACTTTTACAGTACTATACTGTCAGAAGTGGCGTATTAATGGGATGGGGGGTGGAGTTCCCCCCAGGGATTGATGATTTAGTAAATAAGAACAGAAAATTTGATTTCATTTTATAATTTTATTATATTTATACATATAAATATAATATAATATAATACATCCCCCCCAAAAAAAAAAAGTTGTAAATACACCACTGACTATCAGTATAGGTAAATATTAGCGTTTACAGACGTTAAAAAAATATGGATGTACATAGGTCATTGATAAACTATAATATACAATATATATTTTATCATCCATATATGATAATATACTAATATATCTTAAATCTTTATTTTATTGTATAATAAAAAGTTTTCTACTAAAAACTTTAAATTTTATGAGAATTTGTTATGTTTTTATTGTCTATACATAATATAATAATATTATTATAATTATCTGAATACTTTTTAAAAAGGTTATTTATTAAATCTAAATAAACTAAACAGAATGAACTTTGTGTACCAGTGTATAATAAATTTATCATATTTTTACGAATACTCGTTTAATTTGTTATAAATCGCCCACCCAATATATATCTTTGGTGATTTCTTATAAATATATATATTTATTATAAACAATATATTTATCTAAATTGACATAATTTATTTTTTTATATAATTATGTAATATAAAAATAAATTATTACAGTTGAAGAATTTTTTTAAATATTTTATAGAGTTGATTACATAATAATATAGGTATTATAATATAGTCAATATGTATACTTAATGATACGTCAAAATAATATTGTAATTAATGCTGTGGAAGGTTTTTAAGGATATTAGTTTAAATTGAATTACTTTACTCAAAATATACACACAGTTAGTTTAAAATATTGTGTACACTTTAGTTTTAATATCTATTTTTATTTTAAAAATCGTTCAACTTTTATTATAACTGTCACAAACTATTATAATGGTCTGATTACAAGTAACGTACTCAAAGCAATGTTATGCGCAGGTAGGTAATATCAGATTAGAAACCTTGTCATTTATTATGAGAGAATATGTCTAGAAAGAACAGCAGCGGTACCTAACTTATATCGTTTTCGCTGGTGTATCTTTATTGCGTTCGTTATAATAATAGGATTAAGTTAGCTGGAAATAATTTATTCTTTTGAATCAGTTAGACACAGTACGTTTAAAGATGTGAAACTATATTTTAGCAGGGGGCGATATATGTGTTATACACTGACACCTTATGTATAGTAGACCGTCACGAAAATAGATATTAGAGAAAATGTCACGAGGCAATGTATCTATCCATTAATTAAACCACAATGGATAGCATGAAAGAGACACATGGTGAACTACTAAAGGCAATCCGAATACAACAATAGCGCAATATTAAATGAGTATATATATGTATATGTATATGTTTGTGTGTGTACGAGTCGTGCGTGCGTGTGTCACTTACCACACACACACACACGCATATATATATATATATATATATATACGACTATTATAGTACTATAATATATTATAATATGTATATATATATATATATATGCTACTATAGTAATATATTTTATATGTGTATAATATTCTCCATCTCCGTGTACGCATAGCGATTGCTGTTAATAATCAACACAATATTATATAGTACAACTGTTACAACAATTATAATATATATATATATATAAACATTATATCATAAATACATACTGTATTTATTGTTTCAGCAGCACTGCTATGTTATATAAATTATTGATAGCGATATTTACTTCTAAACACATAGATGAAAGATGTTGTATGATCAACTCTGCAAGGAGCGATGGAAAAAAAACGGCCTGTCGAACTATAATATACCTAACATATTTTTCTAATAAATGCTGTGTAAAATAATCGGTATTATTATTTTGTTTAAAAATTCCTCCTGAGGATGTTCCAATCAATTATTTTAACCATTTTGATAAAGGCCATAATAAATCATTATTTATTAATAAATAAACCTTAGTGAAAAAATATGTATATAATATAACTTACATATGTCAAAACTCAAACGAAAAGTTAAAAAAAAAAAACTTGATACCGGATTTAGTTGAGCCATTGCGGGGTGTCTTTATATGTGAAAGTGATGATAAATTATTTACATATTATAAAACTTAAATTTTTCTTTTTTCTTTATGGTTTTGTGGTGTATAAAAACTTAAAACTATTAAACCTCCGCAAAAAAATGAAAACTAAACACACGATACTTTAAAATGTATACACATTTTTTTTCTAACAATTAAACATATTTTAAGAATTTCTAGAGTATTGTCCATAAAAATCGCTTTTCTATTTCTATCCGTGTAAGTATCAGTGTTAGAACTAAAAGTTGTAAATGGTTACATAATTATTATACTGTTTCGTTTATTATCTTAAAATGTGTATTTTTTATGATTTATATTATTTTATGAACATTTAAAATTATTTTTGTTTTATATTCTATTCGATAACGTATATACTTACCACTAAAGATTTACAAGAACATGTTAGATATGCGAGCAGAATTTTACTTATTAATAAACGTAGTTTTCTTATATTTTTGCATCCCAATATTTTGACGGTGTTATCTATATAAAGTGCAACAAAAACACGCCCACATGTTTACTTGTGTAAATTAAACGTAAACAAAATATTTGCAGCGTTGCACATTATCTTAATACATTTTAGAATATTAGACCCGATAAACGGACAAAGGATACATATTAAGGGTTGTAGGTTTTTATTTTTATTATTAACTGTTCACATAATGAAACTACCATAACCATAATCACGTGTACATGAGTATTAATAAGTTGATAACACGAGTATGCATTACGTATATGTGAATATAGTTTCGTGTAAATGCGTGTACTATAATTTATTTACAACATATATTAATGTGTACTGTCATACTTTTATATTATACGTCAATATAGCTTGCTACACAATCAATATGATTCTGATAATATATTATTTTATTTTTTTAATTTAAAGAAAAAATAATGTATGAAACTATATGTTCTTAAATACACCTAATTGATTAATAATGAATCTGAATGTATCACATTTTTATAGCTAATTTAGAATTTTTTTTAATATTTGTTTTGATGGTATCTATGAACTTATACTTATTTAAAATTTTCTGATACATAATACTTTTGTCAAATTATTTTATTTGTAAATAACTAAATAACAAATACTAACATTTTACATTTTTGGTACAAATTATAAGAACTGAAGAAGTGCAGTTTAGTAATGTAAATCTGTATGTACAAATTTTTTCTATTTTTAAACAATTTAAACAAATTATATTTTTAGTTAATTACAAATTATAAGTCAATTCTATATAAGAAATACATTTCAAACATCTTCAACCTTTGCGTTGGTGCTTAAAATTAAATACACAAAAGGTTATTCAGTATGAATATAAAAATATCAATATACCTAATTGGTATTAAATTTATTTCCGAATACTAAATAATTCTTTAAAGACCAAAAATTACTTATTATATTATATTATTATGAACAATTTTTAAAACGCAAATGAATGAAACATTAACTTAAATATAAATATATTAATTAAGTATTAAGAATATTATATTTTTATTTATATACATTGTCAATGACTTACAATAATTGTATATGAGTATCTATATTTTCCCTATTTATTTACCAGTAAATATTGAAAAATCAGTTTTATAATAACAATTTATGACTAAATAAATCGATTATAATTGCGTTTTTTTTGAAGCATGCGTCAACATAAAAGTTGACTTGAAAATGAAAATATTAAAATCGTTTTTAAATAATATTGTATAATTGTAATTTATCATTAATATTAAATAAATTGAATTTGTGGAACATTTCTATGTTCATTTTATACTACTGATACTTGTTTAATGTAGGTATATGTGTAGATATATCCGACCGATATACAGGCCATGAATAATATTTCCTTTTCCAATACAGAAGATACAAGACCATCGATATCCCAAATCCATTACTAATCGTTAGTATACAACTAAATGTAAAACAAAATATTTTGAAATAACATATGAAACGAAATAAAATCACATATAAATATATAAAATCAGAATAAACTCTTTTTAATAGCACTTTGAAAAATGGGTCAATAATGATTGGGACGATAGAAAATATACATTCGACATTTTACGGTTTATACCGTATGTTGATATATTAGATCCATACTTAAAAACCTCATTTAGTACACATCTTGAAATTTATGACTGATATCTGAGCTCTGTTATTCTTTAACCCCTTCATTCAAGTTTAATAATGTTTTCAAATTGAAATTGGAAGTAGATATCTAATTAAAACTCAAAAAATAGAAAATATTATTTATAGGTTTAAAAATGTAAGTTACATAATTTTGTATTATTATGTCTGTACAGATAAAACATTTAAAAATGTTAAAAATTAATCATAAAAAATAAAAATAAATATTTATTAGTGTTGATTTAAAATTTTAAAACGAACGAAATTCTATAAAATATAATTAATACCAAAAAAATTATATTATTTACATGGACTTAATTGAAGAGAGTAAACTGTAGTTGATCAGTTACTTATATATTTATAAGTAAAACATTATTATTTAGTTATTACACATGAATATTGAAATATAATGCATAAAACATGACTTAATATATAACATAATATACATATAGTATACTCGTACACACTTCTGATATGAAACATTTCTTGTAGAATATCAATAACAGCCGTCAACAGTAGAGAGAGTGTTTCAACGGAATGCAGTTAAATTATTAAATAACGTCGCATTAGATCGTTACCTCATTGGATACAGAAATAAGTTGTTAGTAATAAATACAATTTAACAATTATTATTACATTTTATTATATTTTTTAGTTTATAACGGTACATTATGTTTCAGTAGAAAATATCAATAAACTTTACGCTATACAAATCGAATTACCTCACGCGGCTAATCATAGTGACATCGACCATATAATGCAACTCCAAGATATTATTTCTGCAATTAACATAACATCATTAGTAATGATTCATTACAAAAACAGCAACAATATTACAACCATGATAAATGCATTAAAGAATATAATATATAAATATATATATGGCTCTTATTATTAAAAAATAAAGTTTTCCGGATATGGTAATCTAAACTTGATGCTATTAGAATATATTTTATTATTAAGTCATAGATAACAATAATTAATACATAAAACACTAAAAATATGTATAATATATACACCATAAAATGTATATATTATGTAATTAAAACAATATGAATAATGAAATAATAATAAAAGTAATACGTAAAATATGTGGTGCTTATTATAATAATAATTAGATACGACTGATAAAAGTGTTATTATTTGATATATATATATATATATATTATTATTATTATTGTGTGAGAACGAGAACATCATTAGGGCGTCCTCGCCCGAGTTGACGGAGAGTAGACTTGTCATTTAGATGAAAATATTGCGCAATTCTTGATATTTTAGTTAGTCAAAACAGTGGAATGGCAGATTTTTTATGTAAGTTTCGATTGTAAATAGTTTGAAGCCTGTGCGAAATACGTTTCAAACCAATAAGGACGCATTTGTAATGTTTCTTAATATTTTGAATTGAAAAACTTGAATTTTGTTTATAATATATATATCTGCGTGTTTGCCGTGAATGGAGAAGCACGGTGTGGCCGAGGGTAGTAGAATTTGTTTGTAAAGAAGTAGAGAGCATTTCCAACTTAGAAATAGGTTTTTTGATTAGTTAAGAAAATAAATACAAAATGTTAAATCGTTGATAACCTTGTAGCTTTGATGAAATAATGATATATATATATATATATAATTATACCTATCACGCATACCTACACTACATACACATAATAATAAATAGTAGTAGAATGATATAAGTAGAAGGTACACACAAACGACGAGAATAAAGAAAAATAAACACAATGATCCCAAACACTTAAACATCCGCGCGGGGGGATACCCATAGTCTTTAGTGGTGTATATATAACTACCTCGTTGTGCCATGAACCCACAATATATATATATATATACATATGTCATCGATTAACACGAACTACACAGTACACACCAGCTTCGGCACTCCACAGCATCTCACAAAATGATCATAGCAACCACCGATTGTGATTTATTTATGACACTGACCATTGACCCTCCTTCACTCGCGCCGCGTCTTACAAAATTTTTTTTCCTAAGCTGTTTCGTGTTTTTATTCACTCCATTTCTGTTTGATTTTATTCCACAATAATAATACAGTACCTACCTAACTATGCCACAACAGACAGTCATTGACCAGTGACCGATAACGAGGTGGTGTGTTGATCTACACGTGATATTGATACTAGGAACTTTATTCCTATAATATTATATTTGTACGAGCAATAAAACGCGATTAAAAAGACGAAGAATAGTATTTTTCTAGTGCCTTAATCCGCATCCGATACGCGGGTAACACAAAACATTTTCGAGGCAACCGCGGTGGTCGCTTTCCGAATGCATATTTATTTTGTTAAAACAGTAATTAATATTTTATGTGTTGCACGTTTGACTTCTAAACGATGTATTTAAATATGTGAAAGTTAAGTCGGTGTACTTTTGATTGCAAACTTCTAATGAAACCGCAAATTGAGAATACGTTAAATAACTTTTCACGTAATATATGCTTTTCTTATGTGCCTCAATTCGCCCTTTTAATTTACACGCTAATTGCAGTAGGTATATAGTTTTAACACAGTATTACTTTAAACACTTAATTTACTTTTTCTGTCTTTTTATTTTGTATGCACTTAAACTTTAATTGCATCATCTTAAGAAAACTCTTGTTAAATGATCAAAACTATGTTCATTTTAATAACAAGTGTGTAATGTTCATTAACTTTTCAAAATGAAAATATCAACTTAGAATTACAGTTTCATTAATGAATCAAAATTAAAATCTGTTTAATTTTAGTACAACATAATAACATTATTATAGTCAACTGACAACTAGGTATTGCTTGTTTCAAAGCTTATTTTTATATTTTAAAATTATTATCTCTCAATCTCCTGTTTCTATTTATACAAATGTACAATGATAACAAACACAGATAATATACAAGCATGCAAAGCCAACTTGCTCAACAGAATATAAACAACCCTAATTTAGTTACTGTTGTAATAATATTATTGTGTTTATGTATTAAATGCAATCAAACACTTACACATATTCCATCTTGTTTAATTTGATTGCATTTTTCTAAATCTTTGTTTACCCGATGGCCACACCTATAGAGTTTTTCAGGCTCAAATTAAATTCTAATAACAAAATAATATTACTGACTCTATTGTTCGATTAATTGAGAACATACTGAATCGAACGATACTTTTTTTATTTAATTTTTAAAATAGTCTTAAAAATTCTATTTATATTTAAAAAAAATTAAAAAATAATATGCTCATAATGAATTGTATGTATTATTTTTATTATTATTTTTTTTTTGTTATTCACAAAACACAAATATTTGCCATAATATACGATTATTATGATATTTATGATATTTATGATTAATATATCATTGTAACTATAGGTTCTTTACTATGTGCAAATAATAAATATTAAAAAGAAACATACATAAATAAATATGACACATAAAAATAAAGTTTTATATTTTTAATTAGAATTAAAATGAAATTCAGACACCAGAGTAGTTAAATCAATATTACATCTCAAATGCTCATTTATTTTATAGAAACTACTGCTATGGTTATAATACTATAATATTTTCCAGCTTATTTTGTGTATAATTAATAAATCATCCAAGTTTATTTAAATTATCAACTTATCATCAACATAGAAAAATAATTGACAGTATATTATTTTAATTAATTCAACGTCAAAACCTTCTCAATTTTAAAATTAAAAAAAAAAATATATGTACCTATGCTATTATTTATTTAATTTTTATTTATTTATTTTTTTTTTATTAAAAATTAATATTCATTGATTTTTGTGTTATAGGTAGGTAAAACATGTTTGTGTTTATTTTTTGATGATACTGTGTACATAATATATATTTTTAACTAATTTAAATGAATTACAATATATATACGGTCATACATTAGTATGTATATGTAATACATATTGGATCCCATGAGACAACATTCTACACCATTAGTTTACTTTACAAACATATCATTAAGCAAAATTAAAAGTCAATAAGATACAATGTTTATGTGATGTAGTCACGTTTCACATCGCTCACCTTTCTATAAATAGTGTTTATAAATCATTGTGATTGAAATCATATTTTGTGATAGCGTAAAGCTCTGGTTGCATTATTGTTACTATTTTTAAAATTTTACGTAAAAAATAACGTATACGGAAGGATTTTCATACTATAATATCAAATATGGACAAGATAAAATATTACTAGCAATATATGCATAATATATTAATATAATACCGACTATATTAATGATACAGTTCAAGTATGATTATTATATCTACCATACAATAGTATATTTGGTATTTAAATGTCCAAATTAGATCAAAAGGAATATGATAGTACAGTGTTATAATAAAATACTACAGTATTGTATGGTATATATTGTGCGTACTATATATTAGTTATATTATATTTATATAATACAAATGTATGGTTTTTCGTGAATATTTCATAAAATATTCCAAATATTACATTTCGCAGCAGCTGTTTCGCCGCCGGACTATTTACCGCAGACCGCTTTGCCGCCAGACTTTTCATCGCGACCGTTTCACCGCCGGGCTATTCGCCGCAACCGTTTCGCCACCACACTATTCGCCGCGAAGAGTTAATCTCCCCACAAAATATTATCAATAACGCAAATAATATACCTATCATTGAAATAATATACAGCAACAACGCTAATATTATAACATTTTTTTTCAAACCTCGCCACCCGACATTTTGTTCGTTCCCTTATTAACACACTTTGAGTTTTGAAATATCGATTTCCATTTGTTTCTCAATTCAAATCAGGTACATTAAATCATCCCCCACACTGGAATTTACAGCTTTAATTTCCGTTTGTGAATAAATACGCAGTTTATAGGCATACGCACGGCATATGCTTCCATACTCTAGGGGTAGACGGTTTTTTAGAGTACATAATGTAAACAAAGTCCCTCAAAATAACACTATCGAGAAAGAAAAAAATAATAACATATTTTATAGGTACCATCTACGTCTACAGCTTAATACTATGTGACAATAATTATGATATTATCATATTATATGCTTTACAATAAACACGTTTTTATAAAAATATGTTTTTGGTTTTCAACATAGAAAAAATGTTTTTGGAAAATCTATTACTCTCTAGGTAATAAAAAGCATGGATGGTTAAAATGGTTATCATAGTATTTTAAGACTATACCATAAACATTAACTTAGGAACATTAATTATATTTTCGGGAACACACATTTTATCAGCCACATCATACTCTGCGACCAAAGTCTACGCGCGGCTATGGTGCAGCTACATTTTAGGATAATCTGAATGATAGTCAATCCCTGTTAATGATTTATAATTACATTTATAAATGTACCTACATAAACGATAAATGTATAATAGTCTGACCGTTTCGTGTAATTATTATGTGGTAATATTTAGCCCAATGTTGCCCTTTGTCGTGCACGATACATATTATTTGATAGCCTCCCCTATAATACCCACGTTCAAATGTCTGCGGGTCCTAATTCAAAATAAAACTTTTTCATATCTGTTACATATCTATTTATTACATCTAAGGTACTATTAACTATTAAATCGCTAAGACTAAACTAAAAAAAAAAATTGTAATAAACTATACAATTTGTTAGAAAATTCAACAGTATTAACATATTAGAAAAATTTAGGTCGGAATTGGAGTACTATGGAATTACTACTACCTATTTTAGAATTCTAAATCATCATTGTTAAACCATTAAATTGATTAATATATAGTCGTAATACTCCTTGTAATACCAGCATACAACGATCCAACATAGGTAAGTTATAAGAACCTATGATTTATTTAATAACCCATTGACCATGGTATCATATTATAATATATTAAAATTAAACAATATTTATAATATATCACTGTATAATCGTTTTTAACTGTCTCAAAAAGTAAATAAATAAATAACTCAAAACACAAAAAAATAACAATAAAAGTTAGTGTCTAACGTTAAAATAATAGTATTGAACTGAAACGGTAGCGATGAAAAGTCTGGCGGTGAAACGTTGCGGGGCGAAACGATCTGCGGCAAAATGGTCCAGCGGCGAAGCGGTCTGCGGCGAATAGTCGGACGGCGAAACAGTCGCAGCGAATCAGCTGCGGCGGAATTTCCAAGTTCGTGCAATTATAGTATGTTCAGTTCATTATATAACGTCCAATAAACGTCCTATAATAATATGATATGAAAAATATGAAATTAAAATACACAGACAAATAACTACCTAAAAGACTAAAAATAAAAAAATATAATTCAATTCATCTTTATAATGAGAAATGTAGTTACAGATGTAGGTTTTAAATTCTGAACCCTAAAAACCCTAAAAAAAGTAACGGAAAAAAGAGATTTTGTACGCATAATCAGTTTTTGACAAAATCGATTTTTTTATTTTGTAGTAACTCAAAAACGAATCATTGAAATTTTCATCAAATGTTTATATCAGCGTTATCTATTCACAACTACATTTTTAAAATATTTTGACTTTTTTAAGTTATTTGCAGTCTTTAAAAATTAATACAAGATTTATTATAAGTTGTACTTATCGAAGTAAAAAAAAAAAAAATCAAAAATCGTTAGTCACAATTTTTGTTTATAAGCATTTAAGGTTCAAATGTTTACGAAATATATCAAAATCGCAAAAATTTGCAAGGAATTTTGAAGTTAAAAATTTATAAAATTTTTTTGATTTATACCTATAGTTAAAAACCCGATACAAGTTTTTCCATAAGTTTTCCTTCAAGTAACTGTAAAAAAAAATTCTAGCATCGATATAGAAAATATTTTATGAACGTATGAAATTTAAGGTTTTACGAAATCGCGTAAAATAAGGAGATAATATTACAATATAAATACGTATAGGTAATAATTTAATATATCCTACTAATTATCCTAAACTGACAAATCAACTCCTTTCAGAATCGTGTTTCGTATACAATGATACCTGTCATTGCATACTATACAGCAGAGCAATACCCACTTGCCCACCCTTTTTTATTTACTTATAAATATTCAAAATATAACATGAGAACATTTTTTGATCTAAATTTTAAGAAATAGGATTGGAAATACTTCTATTTTAATTTCATTTTTTCATTTTTTTCTTTCTTAAGTTATTCTGATGTTAAACGAATGAAAACTACAATTTTTTTTTTGCTTGTTTTAACCGGTATCGTAGTACAGATTTTTGTGGTTTAAGTATTGGATTTTTGCCCCTTCGTGTAAATCGAGTATTAATAATCACATTTTAAAATTATTTAACTAAATATAATTTATTAAAAACAAATTATTATTGAATAGTTAATAGTCGTAAAATAATAGTAAAAAACACCGGAGTGAATTTAAGTTTTTTAATTAATAATTTTACTAAGTATTGATAATTTATTCAGAATTTATTTCACGTTTTTCATTTAATTCAATATGCTCTGTACATTATGATGGATATATATTATATTATCAATTAATTATGCATCTAATAATTAGTAACTGCTCCGAACATTTGACAAAATCAAATATATTTATATTAATATGTCAACCAGTATAAAACTAGTAAATTGTCATTTCAATTAATGTTGATTTGATTTATTGTCTATTAAACATTAATTGTATTTTCAACATATTTGCAATAAATTCAATGGTTTTTATTATTTAGATGGAAAATGTTTTCTATATAATTGATTATGTATAACATAATATATATATATATATATATATATGCGTAAATGATAAGTCCGCAGTTAAAAGCTGTGACCGAATTTCTGTAACCCGAATGTTATGTTATAATTGCATAACTGTATAATTTATTATATATCTAAATATTGCTCTCCTACCCCATCACAAGCAATAGCTTAAAGGAGTTAAGTGATTTAATGTATTAATATTATGTGGGTACTGATTATGTTATGTACTTATGTGTAACAATTTGGAACAATAAATGAAGATCTTTAAACAATTTAAAATTAAACTAATATATATATATATAAATATATAATTATATATACCTATTAATAAAACTATATGTATACAATTAATCGTAGGTACATGCATGGTATCCATTTCTATTTAGGTTATGTAGTTAAACAACAATTAATTACTTATAAATTAATACTAACCTATAATAAGTAGTTATTTAAAAGTATACTTATATTTCATTTATTTTTGATACATTATTATAATATTAACATAATATGTTATTTGGTTTTTAATGTATCGATTAAAAATATATTATACGTGTTTACTTTGATACATAATCGTAGTATATTACCATAAATTAATGGTCATATCATTTATATCTCTCTCTCTCTAAATGACACCCACTGATTGTCTGTATATTTTTAAAAATTACACTAGGTATTGACTCACATTCCGGTTACTATAGATAAAATGCGATTTAAAAAAAAAAAAAAAAGCGGCCACCGCGATTCAGCTGTAAACCCAACCAAGTAATAAATTGTCCGTTAGCGTTTTATTTATTCACGTGCAAAAATATAAACTAATGGTATGGGTTTTCAATGTTTTCATTATTGAACAACCCTAGGGTAAAAATGGTTATGAATTTTGTTTTTCATCACGTCCGGCCGTGTCTTATCGAAGTGGCCTTCCTAGGTGATAGACGACGACCTCAGCCGTAAATAATTAATCATACAGAATAGGTCAAAAACCATTCAGTTTCTCTTACCTCTATCCATGTTACAGACCATTATATCCACGAATGGCTAAGGGAGGATGTAGCACCCGGGGCTATTTGTGCCACACGCAATCGAGTCCTTTCAATAACCTTGGACCGGGTGAGGGTTTTCTCGTCGGTAACGGAGTCAGTACAAATATAAGTGTGTATAATAAAAATAAATCGGTACCAGCAGCTTGTTCCGGTTAACCGGATTCTCTTCATCCGGTCTCCCCGCATCTCTCACCTTGTTTCATCGGCATATCCTGTAGTTATTTTCTCACATGTTATGTTTCTCGAGAGGACATTGTTATCTTATCAGCTAAACATTTTTGTAGTTTTTCATTTTCTGCCAAGGCCATACTAATAGTAGATTTTTCCTTTTTTTTTAACTATGTAACATCAGCATTATTCAATGACTTCATATAAACTTTTACGGCGTTTCGTTAAACACATTTTATTATGGTTGTGCTCCTTGAAAAATACCTTTATTTTGATCTAGCATTATTTTTGGTTATACTTGATAATTGTGCAATTATCCATATATGATAACTAAAGAAATGTATTGGATTTTAAATATGTTTTTAAAATTGAAATTAATTAATATATTAACAATAAATTATAACCTATATAATATTGAATGCTACAATAGTTCTAAAAATATTTTTGATAATTAAAAATTATAAACGATAAATTCATTCATTAATAAAAAATATTTTAAATGTATCCTTAAATAATGAAAGCTACTTAATTATATATAATATATACATTATGTTATATATTAAGTAGATTTTAATTTATATTTTACTTGCGAGAATAACAATATAACAGCAACGTGAATAGAGACTATTAGAGTGAAAAATTACTGGAAGTATTATCAAATATTAAAAAAAAAGAAAGATATTCATGTTTCTGAATTGTAACAAATCTACTGTAATATTTAAAAATTACATATTACTTTATTTTATAAATTATAATCTTTTCACACTATCAAAAAAGTGTAATGTGGTGAAAAGTTGAAAAACAAAATAAAAAAAAAAAAATGCCAAAAAAATAACCAATTTATTACCTTTTTACTAGGTATTATATTTTATTCTCATTCATAAAGAAAAAAATTCCTACAGACCAAACATATATTACAGAAGGATAATATAGCTTTGTCCATCGTCATAACAAATGTAAATTAATTCCGGTTTAGCAGTGATTGAAGATCGGTCTGCATGGTGTTCTAGCTGGTACTGTGCAGTCCCCAAGGAGCCATATGGACGGTCCATCTTGTTTGCAGGTAAAAACTCGCACATCGTGGTTACTGCTCGTATATATTCTGCTTTAATGCCAAAGCTCATTATTTTTCCCAGTCAGTTGTTATCATCACACGTATTGTTTTTGAAGCACATATAGTAGTTAACTAGTGTGGTAAGGGGATGTAACTATATTATGTAAGATGAAGAAAGAAATATAAGAAATATATATATATGTATTATATTATTTATACAATACATCGCCCATCACTATATATTTGGTACAACTAAGGCTTCTTGTTCCTGGTAATGAGATAGGTCAGTTTTTTATTACTATAATTATATTCAATGGTTTTCCTATGTATGTTTCTGATCTGGTGAATACATTTTATTATTATTTTATATTATTTATTATTATTCGTTATTGTATTATAAAAGTTCCATATAATGTTCTCTAGCTTATAAATTTACCAATAATAATAATGATTACAAGCAACGTTATATTAAAATTAACTCTAAATTAGAGTTATTATTTGTGGTTTATCATTGTGCTATAAAATTAATGAAACTATTTAGAATTTTTTGTTTTTTATAAAATATTTCTATAATTCTATAGGTAAACCTGAAAATTATACACAGAATTGGGTGTTATTATCACGCTCCTTAATTTGCACAAACCAAAATTTTATATTATAATTCATTAGTCATTACTATCTTGAGTAGGTGATGGATTTCAACAGTTATTATATTTATTTAAAATAATATTAACAATCTATCCTAATGAGTATACACTAGTTTACACTAGGTAAATTATATGAATAATGTACAGAAATTTATATACATTAAATCATGAGAGATCTTATTTTTTAAAACTGATTTGTAATTATGTTATATTTGTTAAGGAGTTAAATAGTTAGAGAGGACATTTTGAAGATAAAATAATTGTTGTGATTAGTCAGCTTATTGAGAAATGTATTATAATATTGGTGAGTTAATTTTTGAGTATAGGGATATTTAGGTATAGTTATGCAAATTTAGATTAGAGATGTATAACAGGATATCCAGTAATTATTCGTAAAATAATTTCCCGAAATGCTTCCAGTGGGCAAATTTGATAAAACCAAAATCGAAAATATACTTATCTAATAATTCATTATGATGAAATTATACGATAGAATCAAAATAACCATGTATTTAAATATAAAGTTAAAATTGCTTAAGGTTACCTAATTATTACTTTAGAATACATTTATATGGCATAAAACCACTCGAGTGCATAATAAATTACTAAAAACTATTTTTTATGATGAACAGTTATTTTTTCATATGTTAGAAGAGTACTATAAACTTTATATAATACTATTGTTTGTAAATTAGGTGCTATAAAAAGCTCTACATTTTATCGTTTAGCGTTTCAGTGTTTTTTAAATCTGCTTGTGCCTATTAAGTGTTACAATATATTATACAGTACATTTTTTTTTAATTTGAAGGGCATCCAGATTGGTGGCTTTATTATGGCTATAATACGTAGGTAAAATGTTACGTAAGTATTATTAATGTCAGTTTTATGCTGTAGACAAAACTTAAAACAAACAAAAAACTTGACATTAATTGCATGGCAATGGACATACTATAAACGTATTAGTCGAAAAATTGAGTAACTCATTTTGATAATATTTGAGCATTTCTAGTATTAGGTAATATCTACCAAAGAAAAAAAAACTTCAACGCATAAATATAATATGGCACCATTTACAAAGAATTATACAAAGTAAAAAAACCATTATAAAAAATAAATAATATTAATTTATGAGTAAATTCAAATTATAAATTTAAATTCAAATGATTAAATTAAAGATTTAAAGACACTAAAATATAATGAAAATATCCCACTAAAACCTTAAACCATCTATAAAATATTATTTTCAGATTTTTTTCTATCTATGAAAATGTACCCGATGTATATTATAAAAGTTAAATTAAAAAAAAAAAACTAATATTATATGTTACAAATTTACAGTTTTTAATTTTACTTGCTTTTATTTATGTTTAAAATAAACATACAAAAATATTACTACCTACATAAAATATAATTTATCTGTAATTTTTATTCTATAAACAAATATATCTTATCTTATTAATACACGTTTTTACTATGACTGACCATTCAAAAAATAACTCTAAATATCAAAAACTCAGTATAATCATTATATTTGCACGGGACCTTTATACAACAATTTTCATTTACGCTTAAACGTGCTTTTAATATAATATGTTTAATTAAAATAGGGTTCATCAGAAAGTTATTCGTATTATTTTAAAGTTTAATACTTCATTAACAGATGATAATTTAAAATAAAAATTCATCTCACAAAAAATAAACACGCCTATTACTAGTATAAATAGTGATACCTTTTGTATAGATTTTAAATGTAATTTATAACATTATGAAAATTCATGGTATTATAAAGAATTTTTCTTACTTCAACAAAACATATACCTATTATTGTAACAAGTTTATGGTTGAAAGTACACTTTAATACAAATCATTCAAGAGAGTTTTAACATTAATCAATACAGAAAATATTACAAATTAACAATTAACATTATTTTCTTCTATACTCATACAATAATATATTTTAATGCAACCATAATAAGGGATATAAGAGAAAATGTTTATAAGGCAATTTATTATTATTATATTATATAATAACAATACGTCATAATTTAGGAGAATGCAATAGTATCTATATGGTCTCATACTCTCATAATATACTGGTACTATGGTGGTACATACTATATATACTATATATTGTTAGACAACAGCTAATGAATATCAAATAATAGTATATTTATATTATACATAATACAGCCAAAAAACTTGTTATTATTATTTTGTATTTTAATAAGCATAAAAAACAAGATATTCTACATTTTTAGCAGTGGCGAATTCTCCAGGTATGCTCAGCATGCGCCGCATGCTTAGAAATAAAAACGTTATTAATCAAAATACAAAAATTATTTTGCAATCAATATTATATTACGAATTTTAAAAGAAATATAATGTGTTACAATAATTAATTTATTTCTGTTATACTTATCTGTGTATATCTTTATTGTAACATTTAATGCCAGAGCATGCGATAGATGTGTGCGCAAGCTATACGACCCTTATTATCGCTGTAAAAAAACCAGTTATTCCAATACCAGCTCTACTAGCAGCCGCAGTATTTATCACCCAGGGCATGCTCATTCTGTTGCGCTTCGTCAACGTACGTAATTTACGTGTACGAGTATAAGACAATTTTTTCTCGTTCTGTTTTATTTTGCTATTTTTAAATATTACTTAGTTTACTAGTGTTTACTATTTAGTACTATAATAAGTTTATTATTTTAAATAATATTATGGCTATCGTAGAAACTGAATATTGTGTTATAAGTGACTTGATTTTTAAGCCTTTTTCAAGGAGATCTTTTTCTGAAAAAAATGAAATTATTAAAATAGGTAGGCCTTGTCCAGTAATTCCTAATCTGACAAGTGTTCACAAAGATAAAAAAAGAGAATATATTCGACATATTCAGTATGATAATACTATTTGGTTAACAGGTTCTAGTGTATTAAATGTGTATAGTGTATGTATTATTTAAGTAAGTGCTATTGTATATGTATATATATTAAATTAAAGTCTTATTTATAAATTAATACAAATTTGAGTATTATTTATTAATTATAAATTAAATAGAACTATAATAGATTATGATAATTAATGAGCATGCCCATACATCAGAGTCAGCATTCGCCACTGATTTTTAGTTACACAAATAATTATTTAAATTGTAATGGTTCTCAAAATTCATATTATTATAACTAATATTTGCAACATGTTTAACTTTTGTTTTCAACTATTTAACGTTATAGATAGCCATTGATAATAATAGAGAAGGTATATATTTGTTTAAGACACCCTTTAAACGGCAGAAAGAAACACATCAGGGGCGCATACACGGTTTGTATTGCATTGGTCGTTTACGCGAAAAGGGAATTTTCGGAAATATACTAACGTGACCTTCTCTCGACTAGAATTTAACACAATAATAATAATATGAACCTATGTGACCTGATTACTTGCATCGTTATTTTATTTTGTGTAAAATAATTCTGATAATTTTACCAAAATAGTTTACTTGACACTTTGTGCACTGTGGTATTCAGTTGATACTCTTATATTATTCACAACGATTAATATATTTTATATTATACTCATTCATTTATATAAATAAATTTAGATTAACTTTTTATTGGTAGTATTACATATTGTATAAAATGTAAATAAAACCAACAGGATGATCTCCGGCCGTCTGATGAGTATTCGTAAAACGTTATAAATACATTAATCAAAATACTTTTGGTTTGTACTATTACTGGCAGTTCTTAGTTTTTCACTAACGCGACATTGTGTACAATTTTTAAATCAAGAATGTCAACAAATTCTCAAATCACACTGCAATCATTTTTATTCACGAATAATTTTCAAAACTAACTCTTAGAAAAAAAAATGTCCTTTTTTAACTCACTCTGCCCAACTCGAGCACACTGCAAAACCTTACTAAACTTAAACGCCAATGAGTAATTTCCTTTTCACGTCAAATATGTCATGTAATAAAAATTAGATATTCAAACTATTACTTATTGCACCAGAACTGTATTATGTGGGAACAGCTTTTATATTTTAATAAAATAAACGTACTACCTATAATCGATTACCCTCAGTATTATACTTGCATATTATTATTACATAATATAATATATTCGACGTTTAACAAAACTGTTATGTGATGCGAGCCAACAAGGACAGCCGATTCATGCGAACAACAAGATAAATGGTTTGCACGTGATATGGTTATTACTACATTTTGGATTTAACCGTTGACGCATTCGCATGGTATTCGGCAACACAAACTGCTTCCGTCATTAATTCGATCAACCTTTTATACACATGTACACATATTTATTTTTTCATCATTTAAATCTGTGCCTCTGCCATTCCGGAATTGGAGCCTGTAATCGTTTCCGTCAACGTTTCCTCTATTTCGGGACCTCGTTGTTTCATTTCCGAAATCGATTGGGATTTGGGGTCACGCTACAGTCACAAATATATTATAATGGATTTATGAATATCACAGTAGCGTTTACATAAACGTGCACGAGCTCTACACGGCGTCCCATCATATTTCACGTATTTATTATTATTATTATTATTTATTATAATACATAGACATTATGCACGTATTTATAGGTAGCGGTTGGAAAGCGAGTTTAAATACAAAAAAAAATATTTTCATAATCACTAATCTTTTAACCGATGGTGAAAAATTTAATTTTCAAAATAACTCCACATTTGTTTATTTGTATTGAATGAATATTGTCGGCGGTATATATTGTGTTGATAGTAGGCCTAGTAGGGTCAATGCAATAGGCATATACTATAATATAGTATTGTATGCGATAATGTAGGTACATGTATAATAATATCGATGGAATTGATGGATATAAATATTTTATAAATAATACATGTTACACGTTACAAATAATATATGTAACTAAAAACAAATCTCTCCGATTCATATTTTTAAATTAAAATAAAATAGCTATAGGATATAATATATAAATATATAAGAAAAATGTTAACTTTATATTACATTTTATAATATTTTTATCAACATACAAGAATGTAACCATACATAAAATTAAACAAAAGTTAAAAATCTACAAACGCTCAGAAAGAACAAAAATATTCACAAAAATGCTAATATAAAATATATTTGGTGAAAATGTCAAGTTTCTAAGTTTATTTCTTTTTATTACAACAATAAAACAAAATTATTTTGTCATAAACTGGTTTATATAAATAATCTCGATTTCTCTCGTTAATTTCATTTTTTATGGAATACCTACTTAAAAAAATACTATGTATTTCAAATTTTGACCCTCCCCCGCCCACCCATAAAGAACCAATTAGATTCAATTAGAATATATTTTTCTTATCCTCTTATAAAATAAATAAGATCTTTTATTACAATATATATTATATATATAAAATATTTTTCTAACATGTATTAACGGTGTTTCATAATACACTAAGTAAATTGTATATTTTTTTTATTTTTTTACATTAAGATAGAGAACTTTCTGCGATAGAAATGCGAGATTTTTATTCTATTTTAATAGGACTGTACAACATACTCTATAAAGTATAAATGATGGTATAATTATGATGGTTGATTTACGTGATATGTTTAACAATATAACATTTCAATCTAGTGCTTGTCTTGAGGACGTTTCATAAATACCTTCGTATAATAACTACATGCTTAATAGTTTAGTAAAAAAATAAATTTCCTGTTATTGTCCAATCACTAATAGCAAATTGCATTATAAATTGAATGTCGATCGAGTACAATTATTAATTTATTATGTGAACCAGTCTCACCAATGAATTATATCTGTCATAAAAATGTATGCTATACAATATTACTTATATTATATTATTAATTACTTTTTTATTAGACGTGATTCTCTCATTAATAGATACATTTAATTTGAAAGCTACCATCATATTCTTTAAATTCTATACCATCTTATTATTTTATTATTATAATATTTTATTGTTACAACTATAAAATAATTTAATATACCGATGTAATTAAATATAATGTTTAATTCGTTTGTAATTACCAATGATATTACATAAAATTATTAAAGTTATGCCTTAGTTACTCAGTATATTAAATTAAACATTTATTTTAAATCAATAAAAATATAAAAATATCAATTTAAAAATAAACGGTGGTATAGAATTAAAATTTTGGGAACCATGAAAGAGTGGCTGCGAGAAAGCTGATGATTTAAAACACGTAGGTAGCTGTCGTATACCTACGCAAAATACAAATACAACGCACATAATAGATGGTGTTACTTAAGAATAATTTATTTACGACTATAATCAAAAAAAAATTCTTCAATACATCCCTAATATGGAAACATTTCGTTTTTTTTGAGATTTATAAAATAACGATAAATTGTTGATGGATTTAGTTCGAGTGGTGCGATTGTCTGCCTTCTATTTTTATCGAAAAAAAAAATGTACAAATTTGATTAATAATAATAAATAAAAAAAAAAATTAATTACATTTTAAGTAAATAGGCCACGATTGAGTTAAGAATATAATAATAATACGCTCATATAAATATTTTTGAACAATTTTTTTAAATTTTCAAATTCTTTAAAATGTCACTTTCAATATCGTACGTCTAAAATATAACTCATTGCTATTCCCTGATTAAATTATTGTAGGATATTTGAAATTACTGTATTGTAAAATCATTATTATTTTTCTATCGATATAAAGATTTTATCTGTAGAATTTATATATATTTTCAATCTGTATGAAATCTTAGGGAATAAGTAATATTTAAATTTAGTATAATGAACATATCTAGAGCACACATAAAAAGTAGAATTAAAATATTCATCTCATAAAAGGGTGCATATAAATTACATGTAAATAAAAACTGTTTGAATTTTTCTCTTGCTTTCGCATTACACCATTACTATGTGTATGCCTTAATGACTGGCAGTCGTATTCAACATGTAATCAACACTCATTATTGAGAGGAAACTCGTATGACACACTTAACACTGCTATGATATGTTACCCGACGCACTATAATGGCGTTACAAAAAAAAATGTTATAAAATACATTTTTTTATCGTATGCCCGCACTTCCGCCATCGTCCTGTAAAATCAATAAATTTAATACAAGTCACTAAGTATTATATTAAGTACCGTGTGTATTATTTAATAATCGTAGAACCTGATCGGATAGAAGCCTTTGTATATAATTGTATCGTCGCTATACTCGCTTTCGATTTAATCTCCCAATCTCTTCTTAGTTTCAAACCAATACTCTTGAAAAACCATTTTCCTGTCTTAATACCAACGCAAGCTGGATCATCAACCCACCTGTACAAAATTAATATACAGTTACATTTAGAAACGTAGGTACTCAAATAAACTTGATCAGGTAAACAATAACTAACCAATTATTACGCTGCTCACGAAAATGATCGATAATGTGGTGTCGTAGATTCATTAATCTCTTTTAGTATATACAATTAGTCTATAATCGATTATAATCAATACAATAATACAATAATATTAGAACTAACAAATTTTGAAGATAATTTATACTTATTAGTATTGTTATAATATATATACTTTAATTATATACAGTATACACACTATACATATCCTAACTCTTAGCTTATATGAAATTCATAAGTAACCACATATTACAGTACAAGACAGATATGAATTAAATTATTTATCACAGTAAATTAAATTAATAATTGAAGTAACAAATCATTTGTATGTATAACTTTACTTGAACTATAATCATCTAGGGCTGTGCATATTATGCAATATTTGTTTTATTTTTGAAATATATTGAAAATTAAAAAAAAATATTTATAAAATACCTTAAAATTTAAAAATAACAATTTGAAAAAATAAAATCACGAAAATTATAATTTTGTTTTAATAAAATTTTGATCATTGTTCACATTATATTACTTATATATAATTACTTATTGTACACGTAGAAAGGTTAAACTTCAAATTAAGTATATAACCATTAATTAATCATTGTTAATTTTTTTTAGTACATAAACTAATATTGAATAATTACAAAGAAAAACTGACGTTTACTAGAATATCAAATAGGTAAACTATACAAAAAAAAATATTTAAATACCAAAAATATTTCAAAAGAAAATTAATAGTGTTATGTTTGATGACTTCAAATATCGATTCATGATTTAAAATTATCACTCAAAAACATCATAAGATATGGCAGGACAAAATAAGTTGAATTAAACAAATAACTCTCGAGTCTTCTAGTGGAGTTTATTAAATAAGTAGTATGTGTAGAATATAATATTTATTATTATATTTGAAGCGCTATCTAGTTGTACATGTTTTAGTTGTCTTAAATTCAGAATGGTACCGCTGACGTTAGTCGCCTAAAAATTAAATATGTATTTTCCAAGCATCAAATTTTAGCTAATAATAGTGTTGTGTGATTTTTATGTAACTGTGGTACAATATTAAATTTTAAATCGGTTAAATATTCCTTTGTAAATATTAATATAAAATAAAATATATAAACATTGGGAAAATCAATCGGAAATATTCATAACTTACTCATTTACCTTTATTTTAAGTTTTATTATTAATATATTATATTCAGAAACCTCAAAGCTTAGTTTAAATTTATTATTCACAAAGTTTGAAGTGATTATTAAAATAAATTTGTCTGTAAAGTTCCAGTATTTAAAAAAAAAACAGTTAAGATTATTTATTTAATTATTTAACGGATACACAAAAATTAAATGTACAAAGTTGAAATCCTTGTTGCTGGTAGCATTTTACAAACATTTTATTTTGTTTAATGTTAGGTCATTTTTTTTCTTTTGTATTTTTGTTGACAGTTTTAAAATTTTTTATACAATTCACAATACTTATTGTACTGCATTTTATAAGAGCTCAAACTTATATAAGACTTTATGCACCGATGCTATTATGACGGGCTCTGAATGACTGTTAGTGCTGTAGGTTTTATCAGTTTAATAGTGTTATAGGTATTGCCTATCTTGAAAATTAAATACGCAAGTTTCAAATGCCAATACATGCTTTGGATAGAGTTGCTTACCTACTTTGTCAACCAATTTAAGATTAATAATAGTTATTTTTCATAAAACTGAAACGATTCACATTGAATTTTACTGACTAATAAAATTGTACAGACATAGTATTATATCTGCTCTGTTATATTAAAATAATATTTCAATATTTAATTTTAACTTAAAATTATAAAATACCTATTATAAGTAACAAAAAATAACATAAATATTTACGTTTTATTATTATCGTTCCCTGGGATGGTGCCGTTCCTATGACCATTTAGGAATTCCCAATAATTTTCAGAAGCACCTACAATCACTTTCAATCATTGTCAATTGCCAATAGTATTTACTGAAAGGATAAATTGTTATGGTGATTCTATATGTGCGTGTTGTTGATGTTAAGGTTTTTTACCGTGACTTTGTCTGTAAGTTGATGTTATGTAGTCAATATTCACTTGAGTTACATTGAGTAATGTTATTTCTATATATATGTACACAATATTACATTAGGTCGGAGAGATAAAAAATAAAATATGTCATAGTAGAAGGTAAAAAAACATCAGAGTTTGACTTGCAGTAACAAGTTTTAGCACTTACATAGTTACATATACTTACATGTGAATACGATCCATTAAAGTTTCTTTATGGTTACTATTAGCTTTTATTTTCTAGTAACTTAAAATAATACGTTTTGAGAAAGTAACTACTATTGTTGATAAAATTATAAAGTTTTGAAAACAAATAGGCGTGAAAACATAATGATATGTAAATAGATAAGTTTACTTTATTTAGTTATAAATTTTAATTATGATTAAAAATTATTCTATTTACAAACTTTTTTTTAAATTTTAAACATATTTAACTATAGTACAATTACTTTATATTCTAACTCATTTTTAGTTAAATTTTTGAGTATTTACATCAATTGCATTTTTTCTTTTCTTTCAATTTGTTTATTTTTTTAGTGTTTTAGAAGAACTTACCTATATTTATACATTTAATACTTTGGGCTTTTTTTTTTTTGTATTATTATTCAATGTATTTAGATATTTTTTTGTTTGTATTATAATTATACTGCCACTAAATTCAAGCTCTACATGTAGTTCCAAAAAAATGTACCGATAGTTATTAATTATTGTGATGCGGATACCATGTAACCAAAACGAAAATACGGTCTGCAGACATCGGCCACTAGTGGAGTACACATGGGTAGGGTTCTAGGGTTTTAACCCTCCCCGAAATTTCTTCTTCCTCCTAAATTTATTTTTATATGTTAAATATATGTATATTTTTTATGCACTATGGTCTTTTGAACAAAAAACTAGCTGAACTATTAAGATAGTGAGCATGGCTGAACTAATGGTAGTCTATGCAGTATGCCTATAACAGGGGCTTATACCATAGACGATAGACCCAGAGGTTTGTAAGCTCAGTAAATTTTTACAGCGAAAATTTACGAATAATTTTTTTACCGAAAAAATTAGTATGGGACACCTCGAATTAAACGTCTTAACGATGTGAACATACGTAACATATCAATAAAATGGAATAATTGATAATATAAACTTAAAACGTAAAAGTTCAACATACCCACAACTACTAATAATGTATTACCATAATATATAATATATTTTATTATCTACAACTATATGCTATTAATACATTTTATTTTATTATTAAATTATAACACACCTATTACAAAAATAAAAAGTTTACGGGAAATTTGCATTGATTTTTTTTTACTGTTAAAATGTTAATGGCATTGGATATTTACCTAACTACTAATTATTGTAGTTATTTTTAAATGATTTTTGTTTTTTGTTGTTATTCAAAACAGAATAACCGTAAATACTTGACATTTTTACCGAATATTTATGTTTGCCAATCTCGCACAAATATTTTGATTCTTTTGAGCTATTTATAGTTATTTTAAATTTTAAATTTATGTTATTATTTTTTTTTCTATAAATAACGCTACAAAATTATTTGCAATGTAAAATTTCTTAAAACTTAAATACAATATCGTCAATAGGTACCCCATATTCCCAAATAAATTTTTCTTATAATATCATAAAAATATTAATATACTTTGGTACATATTTTATGTTGTATATTTACATTTCATAAGTATTTATAGATTTCATTACAAGTTATTATCGATAACAACAAAGTTTACAACGGCTGAGGAAAAATTATTTTAACAAGGATAAAATCCAAAAGCATTTCCGTCGTGCCTTTTAATTTAGTCACGTAAATCTCTTACAATTATTTTGTCTAGCAAATCGTTTTTCGAGAAGTACTGTGTCAATTATTGGTACTCATTGGAACTAAATAAAATGAAAAACGTTTTAGTACAAAAGCTATACGTTTTTTCTTTTACCTAATCGAATTATTATATTATTTTACATCAATATGTTTTATATACGTATAATACATAGATAATATAGTATATTATAGTATTATACATAATATAATAAATAATAATATATAGCTTACAACGGTCTGGTGGAAAATTTAACTTTCCTCACGTTTATGTATCTTGTGTCGTTACCCAATACCTGGCTACTGTAATTTACATTTTAAATGAAAATAATATAGGTACCTATTATATATTATTATATCCTGCAATGTCGTCAATTTTTGTTCGATCGTGTTAGCAGGTGAAGCGATCAACTGTCTGCCGTCGCGCGGGTGTGCTCGATTGAAACAGATAGCTATTGTGATTATTCCGCCGAACAAAAAAAGATAGAAAGAAAAAATATCGCAATCGAGTGTATGGCAGATTATCACTTAGGCGTAGCTGCTAACGGACCATGTGTTTGAAACGGAACCATAGAAGTACCTACCTACCTATACCTACCGCCTATGATTATTTTTACAAACATAAACGTAGCAGATAATATAATTATATTTCACAAAACGTATATACACATTAAAACATAATCCAGTTATCCCTGACGTAATTCGATCCAATTCAATGTCACACACCGCACTACCACGTGTGTCTGTTATATTATTTAGGTTCAAGAAACTTGTAGGCCAAATGATTCTTTGATGAACATTCGACAATAAACATATTCTTTAAAATGTAAATGCAAAATATTATATTTATTACATTACAATAATAATAATTATTATTATTTTAATTTGATATTATACAGAGCGATTATTTCATCGAAAAACACTCAATATTTCAAAATATATAAATGTTTTAAAAAAATATTATTTCACATAATTTCTGTTCAAAATAAAAATACATAATTTTTTTTTTTTTTAAATAAGATATTTTTCAATATTTTTCATTATATTTTTACTTTTTTGAATCAAAATTCATACGAGTAGTTTATGAATAATTATAAGTATTTAAAGTTTAGATGAGTGAAGTGAAGACGTATAAATACCCCGAAAAACGTCGATCTACTACTCCGCTCACCTAAACTTTAAATACTTAAAAAATTGTAACAATGAAAAATATTAAAAATTAATTTTTTTTAAATCTTGTTTTATTTTGACTAGATATTATGTAAAAAAATGTTTTCAAATTTTTAAATAATGAGTGTTTAATAAAAAAATCACCTAGTAATATAATTTCTTTTTATGTGTGTAGTATAATGTAAATAGTAAATACCACAGAACAAAAATCATTAAAATACAGATTTTAGTTCATTTTTAGATAAATATTAAATTATATACGACTTACTAATAATATAAATAATATAGAATAGGTACTTACTAGTCGTTACTCGTTATATAGGTACTCGGTACTTAATATATTATATAAAGTACATTTCAGTTATTGAGACTTCAAATTAAAGTAGGTACTCGTGTAACAAAAATCAATACACAATTGATAATAATCAAACAAATAAAATATAATATCATAGATTTATTAAGAATGTTTGCTTTTAAATAAATTCATAAACATTAAACGGTATACAATATAATATATTTATAAATGTATCATATGAATTATTTTTTATATTTTTATTCAAATAAAACAGATATTTACAGTCTATAAACTTATAACATCACAAATTACAACAAGTAAATTAGATTACTTTACAAGAGAAAAGAAAAGAAATATTAAATTATTGGAAAACATGAGAGAGGAAGCTACTCATTAGTAACATCTCTGAAATATACAAACTAATTTATTTATTTACATTTTGTAATAATTCTCAAATAATTTATTGGTATTATTAGACATTGTTCAGTAGAACTTTGTTGATGACAGTAGTCAGGAGGTATATAAGAGGGGTTGTTAGATTTTTCAGTTCAGACATGAAGGAAGTTAATTTTGAGAGTAGCTCATTTGTATTTGAATAAGTTTGAAAATTTTTGAAAATATTAAGTTTGAGGCTTTAGATGATATTATTTTATATAATATTTTATATAATTTATATTTTACTGTTGATAACATCTTAGTTATTTTTTTCAATGTTTATGTTGTATGATTGGTGTTGATGTTGGTTAAAGTGATTTTCATAAAATCAATTGTTTTACAACTATTTTAATAACTATAAATAATTAACATATTTTTACTAAATTGATTATTCAACAAATGAAGGACTTAAAGTTCTTCAGTCTGCTTTTGGTGTTTAATTTAAAGTGATTTTTGTATTTCGATATGCATTAACCAATACTGTATTTGTTTTATAATTGTTTGTTTTTTGCAGGCTGTCATTACCTCGCGGGAAGTAAAAAGGCTTCAACCATCAACCTTAAGCAGTTTCCTATAGAAGCAACATTTTTCTTATTTAATACATTTGGGAGTCAAAATCTTTTGACAAAAATCTGTTCGAGGACATTTTTGTGTTATTATAAATAAATAATGTTTTTAGTGTTTTTAAATTTTTTATTTATTAAATTTTTGTTTGAGTTCAAGAATTTTAAAAATGTAATTCAATAATCCATAAGTTGTTCTCGCAGAGGTTAAAAAAAAAAAATGTTTTTCTTTTTATAAACGTTTAAGGACATTGGATATACAAATTTATAATAACTATTTATTCAAAAACAATTTTCGTTATTTTCGTACTATTCAAAAATTATTAATCGTAGAAAATTAAAACATTTTAATGATATTTATTAAATTATCATTTTCTAAGCATTATAATTTTAAAACATTAAAACTGATTTTAAGCTATTTATAATCATTTATAATTGTTGAATATACCTAATTTTTGGAAAAAGTCACTATAATGCATGTGTTAAATTTGAATTCACCGATAAATCATTGCTTACGAAAAATGATTCTGTGTAAATTGTTAAAGTCTGTCTCACTGTCAGACACTGTCTGTTAACCAATTACTATATAAATATATATAATTGCCTATACAGCAAAAGCGATAAATAGACAAAGCTCACAATTACTCTAAATTACTCTTATTTCCCTAATGTTTTCAAAATATTATTTTGTATATAATAAAATATAATAATATACGAACAAATTCTAAATTCCAACGAAAAATGATTTTAAATTACAGCAAAATAACTAATATCTTTATTTCTTCGTTTTAACATCTTATTTCTTTTAAATTTAAACTTAATATATCTATAAATCGATATAGGCATCTATCTTTAAAAAAAAAAAAAAAAACTTTAAGTATAAACTATATAAGAAGAACCTTGTATTAAATTCCTTAGGTATAAAAATTGAACTATTTTTCTAATTGTTTTTCAGAAGATAAATAAAATGTACTGTTGAAAAATATTGAAATAATATTTTATTTTATCGTTCAAAATCATTTTTAAAGTATATAATAATTGATTTTAAACTCAAAAATTGTTAACACAGTACTATAATTGTACACAGCTGAGCAAGATGAAGTGAACCCTATGCCAAACACCCGGTCTCTGTATATTACTGTTCAGATTTTTCGCCTTGCATGTAAAAAGGACGATAAATATAAACTCTACCTGAACCAATTAGTTAATACACTGACGTGACAACACCCGTTTATATTCCTAATCTACATAACGACATTATAACAATTTTACAGTTTTTATAGATACGATATGAACAAGTAAAGTATTAATTAAAACTTTGATTAAACTCTTTGTTATAAACTTACTGATGGATTAAAGTAGTTATGCCTTATACATATAAAATACATCATCAAAATAAATTTTAATTAGCTAATTGAATTAAAACGAATCTAAACGATAACTTAACTTTAAGTTTATAGATAAATGTAAATTTTATAAATACATGAATTTAGATTTGATACACTTTTGTTAATTTATGTAAATAACAAAAATAAATACAATTAAAATAAAATAAAAATTATTAATATATAAATGTACATGATTAATATCAAAATAACTTTCCAAAATAAACTTTTATATTTATAGTAATATTGAATTTAAACTAACAATAAATTTGGTGTATTTTGTGAATCAAAAAAAAACTTTTTAACTATATTTTGTATCATAAATACATTTTAAAACCATCATCAAATTAATCCAATTGGGATAACTAAAAATAATTTATTTCAAATCAAATTGAATTCAAAATTTTGAGTAAATATTGTAATATATTATTTATTTATGTATAATATGATTTTGTGTTATTGCTGATTCTACATAAGTTCCGTGCAACATCTATAAAATAATATGTTTAATTTAGTATATTATATTAGCTATAAGTTCTAACAAATCAAAAATCAGCATTTTTTTTTTAACTTATCAATATATTAAGTTATTTGGAAGTATAGTAATTTCTTCACTCTTTTCATATTCATTTTTAATTTCACCACCAAAAAATACACCCTATTCACTTAAAAAAGTATACTTATTACTAGACTTGCATAAAAATTATAAATCTCTTAAATTAGAAAAAGGATATCACAAAGAAAAAAAATAGGCGATTTAATTATGTATTCCAAAATATTTAATTCAGGATTGAATATATGTTTTTTTTTTAGTAAGATGTAGATCAGTATTCTTGTTGAGAGTCATATAAAAAACTGATGATTTCGAAAAATTATTTTTAGATAAGGAATACCAATAACATTTATCTGAAAACATCTTAGTAGAGAAGAAAAAGAGAATAATAAACTATTAGCTTTAAATGATAAAATAGCATTAGAGCAGTTAATTATGCTCTTCTTCAAATAATACTCTTAATCCTTGTTGTGAAGTATTTTTACATTTTAAAACTAATCTATATCAATTTACAATTTTGCAATTTATAATTGAGTAAAAAAAAAATAAACATTTTGTTGGAATAATTGTGAAATAAATAAAGGTATTAATATTGAAATATATATTATATTGAAATTTTTACAAATTCTCAAAAACAAACCACAATACTGGACAAAATAAATATTATTGTTAATTCAAATATTTATGTTATTACTCATAAATCATAACTCACAAGTTTCCAGTAGTCCGACATAGGTACTTAATGAAGCCGGTGTTGCGCGTTTTATTGTTAGAAAATAACTAAAATCTTTAATAGCTAAATTAAAAAAAACATAATGTCTTTTAGAGCGACTTTCTGGTCGTAAGAACAGCAATTATAGTATATCAATATTTAAAATGACTGAACATAAAATTTAATTAATAAATATATTTGGTTCTATTTTCTAAATAAAAAATCAAAAAAATCGAAAAATCGTTATTTACGATAACTATTAAGCTATTAAATGCATTCACGAAATAGGTAACAAACAATCGAATATAAATACAGAAAAAAAACTTAGCTAGTGATTATCAATATCTTATAATTATTGTCATCAACACTTTGTGTTTTCGAATATTGATTAACGTATAATCTATAGTAAATACTCTTAAATACTTTTCCATAACCAGGTAAATAAATTACACACTTTTAACGATTTGTATAATACTAAATCTATCATCAGCAGCATCAAGAACCAGGGCAAGTGTAATAATTATTATTAAATTTATTATATACCTATTATAATTTACAATTAAAATTTTAATTCAAGCTAAATAAAATATTTAACTGCGTCTTGGGATTAGTTTTTGAACTTTTTTTATCAATATTATTTTGGGGATAATAAAAATAAAATCATATATAATTCTTATTTTATTAAAGCAGCGTGTCATTTATTTTCCATTACATTAAAATATGTGAGATGAATTAATAAATATGTAAAATATTAGTATACAACCACAGATTTAGTTATTTTAAAACCATCCGAAATCAATTACAAACTTATATATTTTTTTTTCTATTTTGTATTTAGTTTCTCACTTTCGAAGACATACTAATATTGGCTATTTTGTAATCATGCAGCATATATTGATAAAACATAATAAATAAATGTGTTTCTGCTCTTGGCTATTACACAGAACAAATTTAACTTATAACATGGTTATATGTAATTTATTTGTTTATATGTAGGTATATATATGAGTTACAATGTAAAGTTGGATTTAGGGAGTACAAGAAACAACGCAACGGTCCTAACTTTGTATTCATTAAACATGTAAATTTTAACCTAAAATAAGTTTTTATAATCACGTATTGTGTTTAGAGATTTATTTTTCATTGGCCTTAAATGGTATAAAATTATGATTTATTGTATTCTTAATTTGTTTTCACAGTTCTGTAAACTACATCTATGTAGGTACTTAAGGTTTTGTTCTCATGTTCTATACATATGTTTAAGTTCGCGGTGTATATCCTTAAATAAGTAAAATAAGAAGTATAAGTAAATAAAATAAATAATATCCATATTAAAAATATATTAGAAATAATGTATTATCAATTCAGGTGTTATTTAATAGATAATAATAATAAACAACATATAATGATTTTTAAATTATTTGTAATTCACCAAATATTATTCTCTGTAGTTTATCATTTTATTATTTATTAAATTCAACAATAATATGTAAAATAAAAATAAAAATGTCGAAATTTTCTAATATAAAAGGAAAACTCATTTTTATGGGTAAACGAGGAACCCTTCAGAAAATACAATCATGTTGTCACATAATTTATTATTATTGTATCGACTTTAGTATAATATGTCTGGCATGAATGCATGATGTTAAGATTGATAAACATTTGTAAAGTAATATTTTCTTAGGAACCAAATAAACTTAATTAATTGATGGAATATCAATTGTAAAAATTTCATACTAAATGGTTTAATTATATTTTAAACAAAATAAATGTATTATTATTAATTAATATATATAAAATATTATAATATTATCAAATATTTTATTGTTATTATAATTATATTCCTTTTTATTTTCTAGCTAAAATACAAAATGTATCAATAAAATGTATAATAATTAATATTTAATCGTAATATTAAACATAACCTTGAATATTTAACTTAAGGTTAATTATAATTAAAAAAAGATTGCATAGCTAAAAATTTCACTTAAATATTTTTGTATGGTTTAAACTTAAAATACTTATTAACCGTACAAAAGTATCTGTTTAAATTGAAGTTATTAATACGTTTTATACAAATGAGTGATAATAATTCACAACACAAAATTACATTACCCATAATCGTGTTGAATTATAAATAAATCCCATTGATTATAGGCGTTCGTAAATGTTTAGAATAACCTGATACGTGGGAAAGCGATTCCTATATAGGCACTAAGATGATAAATGTGTTCACTATGTTCGATTGGTTAGACATTAGCAAAATGTATTCCATGAGAAATGTCGATTACCCGTTCTCGGGTTCGCAATCTTTACGACTGAATACGTAGGCAAAAGGGGAATTGCAAATAGCGAAAACAAAAAGGCAATGATATGGAAATATTATAACAGATAACGAGTGCGGAAGATACGTCCTACGTACGCTGCCTTTGTTGTAAATCTAAATTTCACCGAGTACTCCTTACAACGATGCTTGCGTTCATTATTTTTCTCCATGAAACACGTTTTCCTTTTACCTTTTTTTTTTCTTGAATTTTATGCTGCTTTATACTTTTTTATTTACCACTAGTTTTTCATCGCACCAAACCAACCCCATTTATTAGTCCGAGAATTCCGTGCTCAACAGAAATTCGATACCTACATAGTATTGTTTCTATGGAGATTAAGTCCGGCAAACCATAAGAAAAACGGTATCATTTTTAAACACTTACATTTTTATGTTATTCCTTTTTTTTTTACATATAATATATTGTATATTATATAAATACGTTTGAACACTATGTAAAATAATATAATATATCCGCTCGTCGTAAGGCTTACATAATAATGGAAAACGGAAAATTAAATTCCTACATTAGGTGGTATATGCGCAAAGATTAATTGCAGAGAATCACAATTTCATATTTTTTTTCTTGGAGTTTAAATTTATAACTAATACTTGTGAATTTTTCGAAATTGATTTTGAATATACATTTAAAAAATATATAAAATGTTACATGCAATTATTTTTAGGCTTATTTTTAAGTGGACTAATTTATAACAACTATACTTGAGTATTGTTTTAAATTAAACTAATCATTAACAATATATGTGTTAAAAATAATAATACGTATTGTATCATGACATAATACCATACCTAATAATTCCTAAAAATTTAACATAGAAATTCAAGTGTACAAAAAATCACTACACCCAATATACAACATTTTCTCGATAATAAAAAAATAAAAAGATTTAAAATTTACGCTTTAATAATTTTTTTCTCGAAGTATCGTTCATTAATTATTTAATTATTATTTTTAACTATCGTAATAGTGTGTAATAAATTATTTAAACTAAAACCAATTTCCAGTTATATACTATATTAAAAACACCGGTTCCTTATTTACATCTGAAACGAAATATTATAACTTTTCATAATGGAATCTAAATAGTTAAATTATGAAATTACAAAGACATTTTTGGTGAGATATTGTTATTATATTCATGATAATTGCTTAAAATAAAAATTTCATGTTAAAATACGAGACCCTACTTATACTTAATTTTTATTATAACGTTTATGTTATCTGAAATAGTTTTGTTATTTTATGGTATAGAAAATGTCTTGATGATACTTCTCTCATACCACTTCCACAGTTCCACCTTAGATACCCAGTATTCCTGGTGATTCATGATGCTAAAATTGTCAATAATAATTATTATCTGTTGATACAAGCAGGTATGGTAGAAAACGTTATTAGTTTAGAATACGTCAAAAATCCATAACTCAGGATTTTTTTTATTTACTTTTCTGCGTGATTTTTCCTTTCTTATTTTTATTATTATTTTTATACCGATGTATCAATACGTCATCATGACATATCGATCATAAGTGACTTTGATTAAAAATGGAAACTAAATAATAATAATAATAATAAAAAGATAAAATGTACATTGCCTTTAATAATATGTCAACAATAACCGCAAAAGAATGTTAGTGTAATGCTTTTTAGGAAATATATCAGATGATAAATTTAAGGTCGGTTGAAAATAATTCACAAGAAAATAGCTACAACATAGATGGTTGACTATAGTTACACAATTTAATATGTATAATGTATTCATTACGATCATTACAACATACTACTAAATACATTATCCGCTGGACTACCAAGCGTAAAATTGTATTTATTTAATGCAGGCACGTATACAGGGAGGTTTTTGGGGTTAACCCCCCGAAATTTTTATTTTTTTTATACGTGCTTGATTCAATTTATTATTAGGTGGACATGAATTTAATAGTTTTATCCTACATTAAATTCGTAATTTTGTTTATAATGTTAAGTCTATTATGTTTGTTTTTATTATTCACTAACCAAAAAATATCAGTAAAAAAAAATTATCGTATTATAATACAAGTATTTTAAGTATTTTATAATCTTTTATCTGGATAATTATTTGGAATAATATTGTTAGTTTATTAAAAAATTCTTATTAGAATGAATAAGTTATAAGTTTCCAATTAATATGTTATAATATATCGGTCAAATCTGAATGTTAGTCAAGTACCTATAACTGATAAAGCTGGTCTGAAAATATTCTTTTAAAAATTAAAATGATAGCATAATGTTTCATCCTATACTAATTAACTATTTTATTTATAATTCCATGGTCATACAATTTATATACCTAATAGGACTAAAAAGAACTGATTTTATTATATATTATACGATATCTATGCTCAGGGTTAAAAATTTTAAGCACTAGTTTGTATACGAAAATATATATTACCAACTATTAACTATTGAAAACCAGCATTAGGATTTTAAATACCTAATGGTTTCTAGTTTTCTATAGTTTACACCATAAGTTAAATATATTATTTATCATTACAAAAAAGAACACATATCGAGGTATTATTATTTTTTTTTCTGATAAAATGAATATAAATTAAGGCCAACTGTACAAGCACATCTGTTTAATTATTTGATCCCAAGAGTAAGATTTATTTGCTTTTAAAATGAATATACGACAGAGTTAATGTGAAACGTTGATGTTATATGGAGTGTAAACAAAGTAATTTCAGTGTATACAATATAATAGTATGCGAAACGAATCGTTAATACCCAAAAAGGTACTTTCAAAACGTTGTTTAATTATTATTATTGTAGTTTTAAACGATTTCGTAATTTAAAAACAAAATATGCTTTTAATAGCACTATAATGATGTTTAGTGAAGTCTTATGATTTCATAAATAAATAAAAATAAAATTCTATTTGCGTATATTATAATTTTATTTATTTTCAGTTTTATAAATGTTACAAAAATACTGAATAATTATGTTTGTAGTTTGTACTCGTAGTTCTTAGTACAGTGAAACTTTAATTAACGGTCACCGAAAGGACCATAAATAATGACCGCTATTTAGAGGTGGCCGTCCTATATATAGAGGTGACAATACATGGCACAACACTTGATGGGTCCAAAAAACCTAACCGTTACATAGAGGTGACCGTTAACGAAAGTCTTACTGTAGTACATAAATTATAAAATTATTCAATACGATAATAATTGTTGCTTAAACAATCACCAAACTATAAAGTATAAATCTTGAAAATTGTTATTGTGAATTTGGTGTGTGTGATGTGTCAAATATTTGGAAAATTGTATTTTACATTAATAACTAAGTTCCGCTTAGAGATGTTCCATATGATTAGTGCAGATGGGACTTGAGTGCAAAACTAAAATCTAAGGCCATGTTACCTAAAACCCACAATTAAATTATACATACATAATATTATATAATTTTATTTATGTTGGTAATATGTAATATGTGTCATAAATTCAATAATACTGATACAGTGGTACTTATAATTTAACGAGTAATAATTTCTATCATTATATTCCAATGTAAACATTAAAAAGCCATTAAAATAAATAATTTCATGATTTTTAAAAATTTTAATTTACCGGAAACTTAACACAGAATTTTCCAAACTAAGAGCGTTTTGTATGGTTCAATTTATTCTATAGTTAAATATAATGTTTTTATTAATAATATTCAATTTTACCTTTCAAAAAACCTAAAACCATTTTAGAATTTATCAATAATAGTATTTTATTTGTTGTAAAATTCGTCATATACTATGTTATGGTTTTGTGCTGTTTCTAAAGATTTTAGTTTTAACTTTGATTTACCTACTTAGTTGTTCTTCCTATGAGTCTATGTCAGTTCAAGAGTAAAAAATTATAATTTTATTGGTTACAATTTTTTGAAAGTTTCCCGATTTTAAACAGGAAAATTATCATCACACTATTTAAGTGTACTATTGTCTATTAGAATTACTTCTAATGTCAACGTGTATGCTATTATATTTAAAAATATTGTTCAAAACAACTTCTATAAATGTTGCATAACTAACTTAAAGTTTTTTTGAACTAATATTGTGCTTTAGGTACCGCGCTTTGATCTGATTTTAAAATCATCGGACATAGTGGATATAAAAAAAATGTAATAATTTGTAAATACCTTTATAAAATGTAATATGTAATTTATAATATGTTGTTAAGCGAACTTTAATTTGTAGGTTCTTTTGTATTTTATTTTTATCTTATGTAATCTTATGTAATAGTAAATCAAATACAATGTTATGAAGAAAAAAAAATGTAATTAAAATGTATTAATATGTAATCTATAAAACAACTCAATTATCCTACCACAAGCTATGCTTAAGGGGATAATTAAATTTTAATATGTTACTATTTATTACTTGTTTTAAATGTAATGTATTGATTTAATTTAATAATAATGTATGATAATATAATGTATAACAAATAATATAGTATAATAAATAATAATTGATATATCAAACATGTCGAGATAAACGATTCTAAAATTTACTTAATCAATGTGAATTCATCGAAAAATATATATATATATATTATAAAGCTTTCTCGAAGGTTTAACAATTTTTTAATTGTTTTAGTCTAAATATTAGGAAAATTATTATTTTTTTTGTAAATATATATAATTTAATTAATGTCATTATGACATTTTTCTTAGGATATCATAATTTACTTATTATTTTTATCAGTTGATGTAATATGGTAATAGTCTATGTTTAAGTATTTTCTAATATATAAAAAATTCATGTTTGTATAGGTGTATTATAATTTTCCTGAAGTTTTCTGTGACAACAAGATGGATTGCCTTTACACAGTTCCAATAAAGATTTTAATAAACGACACTTGCTGGTGTGTATGTATTAAGTTTTAGGGTTGTGACGGCCGTTAACAAAAGTCCAACGCCTGCTACAAGCGATGTCCGTATTTTATTAGCAACCCATCTCTCTCTCTCACCTTAGCAGTAGCTTTAAATATTTCACATGTTAAAAAATTCAGATAGTAATGAAATTGTCTTTTTGCGTGTCACTATGGTAGATATATATATATTATATTATATTCATATAACAAGAAGGATATTGCTGAATTCCTCAATAAAACATATTTTTATTTGTACAACAATGTTTCATATCTACTAAAATCGTAATAGATTGATATGATATTAATGAAATAAAAATATGTAAATAAATATGTATTAAAATAATATTTGAAGAATACATTATCCGGTTGATATTAATAAATAATAATAATAAAAAGGCTATAACGTATATTTATTGCAATATGATTATAATTAAAAAAATATTACATTTTATATTCATATAATTATTAATATTAAAAATTGTTAATAAAATAAATTTTATTTTGAGAATAAGCCGCATAAATATTTGATAATATATTTTTAACGATGTTCAATTTTGAGGACGACAGTTAAAAAAAAATCTAAATATTTATGTGATTATACATTGATGGAGATTACGTATTTATAGAATTTTATAGATTCTATTTTTTAATATAAAAACACTATAGTATGTTGAACCAAGCTCATTACTACCTATATCATCAATATTATTATGTATTATTGCATTCAAATAATGCAGAATAATAATGGCATAAAATATGTTCTAGTTTATGGTGATAACATAGCAAGAATCAATTCGCATACTTATTCAGATAATTCAGAATACCGAATTATTTTTAATTCAAATATATTTTCATAACACTGTTATTGTAAAATCCAGACAGAATTCGTGTATTCAATTTGAATGTTTTATGCATTTTTCACAATAAAATATATTGTAAATTTTCATGATTTTAACAACCCTTATATAAATACTAAATAATCATTAATCATACATTTTTTTAGTTTTTTATTCCCTTCAGAACAGTTTATGAGGTACGGTAGCTACACATTTTAATACGTATTGATTAATAAACAAAACCAAAACCAATTTTGTCAACAACCGGTTTTGCATAAATACTCTTGTAAATCGATTTTAATGGAATACAATTACATTTTTTTTTTCAACTATAAAAACTGTTATAATTATTAAACAATTATTAATCTTAATACAACAATGTTGTTGAATTACACAATAGATTATAATCTGAGAAATTAAATTTATCGATTGTATATATACATACAACGGGTGGAACAAATGGAAAAGTTTTCTTAACTACAAAGTCATAAATTACGAATTAGAATTTTGCGTTCTTTAATTCATCGATCGATGTCAACAGAAACTTTGAGCTCTTTGTAGTTCGATGGGTTAGTAGAAAAGAATTAACGGTGTTAGGATACATGGCTCTTAGTCATTGATTTCGAATTAATAGGTTATACACACAATGAGTACCACACTTACATACACAAATATACACCTACATAACGTCATATACGCATACACACACTAAAGACCTTTTGTGGGTTTAGAGTTCAACGGGCTACCGTGGCACAAAATGGTGTTAACACAATTGGCCAAGTTTGGCCGTTTGAACTTTTCGCGATAGATAGTTTGACTAAAACGAACGAAACGACCGCGACGGTTGTGGTGGTGGTGGTGGTTGTAAAACACCGTCAGAAATTCTTTGAACAACAATATCAGACACGTATCGGGTATAATAGCACATTGTGGATATAAATATATAGAATTAGATAGTCACCTTTTTATAATACATTAAATAGAGTATAGCTGGTATATTTAATTAAACATATACGAATTCGTATTATATTATGTTTGTATATCGACTATAACTATTCAAGAATAATCCGGTTCAAGTTGAATAAAATAACAATTATTAACTAATACAACCAAAATGTTTTAAATTATTTTAATCGAATTATCGAAAATTATATGTTTAGGAACACAACTCATCGATATTGGACTAATATCTAAAAGAGTAAATATAATATTTTAATTTTTAAAGTTAAAATCACAGTTTTTATCTTGTGCATTCTTCCATGTAGGTTGTGTCTGCTATTATTATGTCGTGATGTAATCGAAATTGTCTTTATTTTTAATTTAAATCTAATTTTCATCAATTCCGTTTACTAATAATAATAATTATTGTTATAAGTGCAATCTTAGATATTCCTATCAAATGTGATAGATGTAACTCGTTAACTCATAGTAAATGTCTGGGTCTTACTGTGAGTGAACAAAATGTTTTTCTTTAAAAAATCGGAATTTTAAATCTTTCTGTGAAACCTGCAATAAAGGTCTACATTACTTATCTGAGTTAAAGCAGTTGATAAATCGTTTGTTTATGAAAGTTAATTAGCTTAAAAATCAAATAACTATCTGCAATAATGTGCCGCGCTATTCGGAAGAGTTCATAATTAGCGAATTCAGTGAACAATAATATTAGAGCGTCTAACCTCTTACTGTTCAACGTTCCAGAGTCAAATTCAGATAACACAGTGGATATATCTATACATCATGACTTTAATCTGGTAAATGTCTTATCGATTCATTGATAAAATCCTTTAAACATTTAAATTAAAAAAATGATCCCAATTGGCCCATCTGTTTTAAAGTTATATGGTTATCAACCACCAATGAACAGTGTTTCATTTATAAATATATACCTATAGATAATATAGATAAATAGCGGAATTTTTTCAGGAACGGAAACATTTTATTACTTATCTATAGTAAAACCTCTAAATAACGGACATTTTTATGGCTAGATTTTGATAACTTTTATTGTAATGTATATTTTTTATTAATATTACATTGTTACGTTATTATAATTTGTCTTTTTCGTCGTGATAAATAGCCATCTTATTCGGTAACTAATTTTATATATTTTGTATAATTTTAAATTCAAACGGTCATAAACAATTAACTTGATTTTCCGGTAGAATTTTTTTTTTTATATGATTTAGAAAACGTATAAAAAGCTTTGTATTAAATATTTAAATTCTAGGTATCAACAGAAAATTTGTTATGAATTTCTAACTACAAAATATAATTTATAATTTTAAAAATGTTGACGTATTTTGTATAAATTATAAATTCGAATGCTTTTAAAAAAAATATTGTGACTATACATTTTGATATTTTTAATTGAAAAATGAACCACTGATTGAAACTTTGTATTACATTTCAAAGTATTTTTAACAATTCATAAATGTATTATTGATATTTATAAAAATAAAAAATACAAACATTTTTAAATTTCTCATGTCTATATAAACATCACAAAAAAAAATTAAAAATATTCTAAAAATTATACTATAATATATAGACAATAATTATTATGATATTAATATTTAGAGAACATTTTAATATCTGTGGTCATTCGTTTTTTAATTATAAAAGAATAAAGAAATCGATTAAGTCAAAAACTAACTGCAGGCTTAGCATGAAAATTCCCGTTTTCCTTAAATTATTGTTTCTGTTTTATGATCACAAAAGAAAAGTACAAAAAATGTTGACCTTATTAAAGTAAAAATTAAATACATTTTTCTATCCAAAGTCATCCACACATTTAAAAAAAAAAATTGATCAAGATCTAAATATTCAAAATTTCTCATTCTTATAAATGACTCAAAAAAAATTAAAATAAATTGTATTATGTTAATTATCTGCTGATATACATAATATATTAGAAAATCTTAAGTATTATTATTGTTTAAATGTTAAAAGTAAAATGAATTACATTATACTTAAAATAATTTAAAATGTCTATACATTACTTAAAACAATTAAAATTTTTAAATTATAATTCTGGATTTAAATTGGATTTGTGTAAAATTTCCAGATTTTCTCAAATATTTTTTTTTTTATTTATTGTTATTCCAATTATTTAGAAATAAATGTGCCTTGTGTTTTTAATTTAAACCTCCAAAGTACAAACTACGCTACTATTACATACACTAATCTATAATATTTTTTCCAGTCATGTTTAAAAATTTTTTTCTTTAAGTTTCGATGAAGAAAAAATAGTTTATCATTTATTATGTTGTATTTTTTAAAGTTTAGATTAAGTAAAAAGTGAACAACCATATTATAAAATATGTCTATTCCAATTTATTCCGCTTAAAGAATACTATACATTTTTTAAAGTATAACGTACTAAGTGTTTAGATCATATTTTTTTTTCTTATTTTGAGATTTTATTCTTTTGTGGTTTAAGACATTTTAATCACTATCGTTTTTATTACAGTATTGTTCCAGTACCGATCCTAATTCATCTAAATGGCGTTTGAATCCTTCAAAACTTTCATATAATCAAGTAATATCAAAATGTTTTAAAATAAAACATAAAAAATTACATAACTTGACCAAAGACGTATCCGGGAATAATTTAACTTTTGCGATTTAAATTAAAATATAGTTTTTCTAGAATTATAATTTTCTTTAATTAATTTCTGAATTTCTTATACAGCCTGTCAAGATTTTATTCATCTATCTACATAGTTGGGACTATTGGAGATAGCGGTTGGCTATTGTTATAAAATTATTATTTATATAATTTTGTTATTATTTTTTTATATATAATATATAGATATAGAATATCTGGACGGCGATGATTTTGATTGCAACTGTGGATGTGCACAATTTCCAGTAATAAACATAATTATTGATAAATGGAAAAAATATGATTTCACAATGTGTCCTAAACTACTTTAATATTATTGATCTTATTATGTTACTTTAAACATTTATTTTTTATTTAATATTCATATCATTAATATCTTTACTAAATCATCATTGATTTACTTGTTTAATCCATTAAAAACAAATAATATATTTAGATCTATTTTATTAATAACTATATTACTTGTATAATGTATATTTCTGTGCAATAAATACAACTTTTAATTACATTGGATTATGTCAAATTGATAAAATTATTTTTTAATTCAATTTAAATTACAATTGCATTTTATTACAATTGCATCATGTATGTATAATGTATATACAATTTAATAATACGAGTATTATACATAAAACGTTCAAGTTTCCACAAATAATATTTTTTAAATTACGACAAAATAATTAAAATCGTTATTTTCCGTTTAAATGTCTAGTTTCATCCAATTTTAAACTGAAAATGTATATGAAAAAAATAGTGCATTTTACGTATTTTTAATATTTTTACTTTATTTATACTTTAATTATTTTTCAAATAGTGATCGAAGTGGTTTTTTATAATATATTCGTAAATAAATTATAACTTAACATTTTTTTTTTTAAATTTATATTTTATTTGAACCACATATTCTGTCTTTGATTCTATATTACTTAATATAGGTAGACGGTAGTTAATATAATAAAAGTCTACTTATAATAATATTGTAATGATTTATCTTTATATTTAAAAGGTGTCTATAAAATAATATTTACAAATTGTTATTGTTTAAATATTAATATATTTAAAAAAATGTTAACTAGATATTCCTAAACAAATATAGACATAAGTAATATAAAAGTTTCTTAAAAATGTTTATTTTATTGACAATATGGGAAAAAATATACTGAAAAAGCTTATTAAGCTGCTTTAATAAAATATAAAACAATCTATCTTTTTATAATAATTAATTAATACAATTAAATAATGAAAAAATAAAAAAAAAATTATGATTTTGGCACCATAGATGCAATTTAAAATACTTAAAATTTGGCTCCCATCGTATTGCTTTTCGTGAATATATGTTTGATAGAGAGCGTGGTGCCGCATGATTGGCACATTGTTAAGTTTTCTTTTCCCATCAACAGGTAATAATTTATGATATTATTGTTTATTCTAATTTCTGATTACGTGATTAAAATAAAGAAAATAAAACAATTTCATGTAAAATGTTGATGATTATGTAACATTTTATTATTTACTAACATATATTATGATTTCATACTATAATGTACAATATAGTTTAATACATGACAGATGTCCTATTTTTTTTTTTTATTAACCATGGACATTATTAGGTTATTAAACAATTAATAAATTATAAATTTAATAAAAGTTTATAATTGATTTAAAATTGCTTTTATAATAAAATGCTATTCAGCAATAGTAAATAGTTAGCACTTTAGGTATAAACAATATCGCAGCACACATAATATATTGTAATAATTAAAATGAAAATTATATTATTGCTTATTTTAAGTATATATTTTTATTCTTCATTAGTTACAACACAAGGTGATTCTTAAACTGTTTATTATTTATTATAATTTTTAATTGTATTGGTAACTCCAAAAAAAAATATTAGATGACTTAAAAGAAATAGAATAGGTTTGATTACATTTTTAACTAAATATAAGTATACCAGTATATGATTAAATCAATTATTTAATCATAAAAATAAATATTAATAATAATATCAAAGTATTACATGCATATTATGTAAGAATATTTTTGTTTATTTAAATTTCATTAAAATTAAATTTTAAATTATTTTATCATTTTAATTTTTTAAACATTAAAACTGATAATTTGTTTGATTTATTATTTATTACAACCATAAAATATTTATTTGTGTGTTTAAGATGGGATGAATACAGATCCGGTAATTTGCAATATAGGTGGACAAATGTGGAACAGTTCTTATATATTAAATATAAATGAATTACCGAAACGTTGTGATATATTTATAGTAGGTCAATTTGCTTTTGACCGTGACGATTGTACCTATGTAATGGAAGCAGATGAAAGTAATTATAAATATCTTAAATACACATACATATTTTAGATTGTAGATTGAACTGATTTTTAATGTTTTGGCTTTACCTTATGGGAGTATACAAAGTCCCATTTGTTTTAAATATATGGGGTGGCCTGTTTAAATGTATTTATTCACTATTTATAAATACTTACAAAAAAACTATTTTTGAAAAAAATTCCAAGACAGTTTTATTTAAGATATACTTACTTATACTTTTATACTTTGTTGCATTATTTTTTATTTTTGAAACTGTTCTATGATATTAATATTAAAAAGGAACATAATATGTGCATAATTTCATAATCTAAAAATGATACAACTCTAATCATTTTCATATAAAAGAAAATATAACGAATATTGATGAACAAATAAGTTGATGTACCATCAAATTTCGTGAGGTACATCTTTTGATTTCACTTTAGATAACTAATAGTTTAATAATGAGAAAAAATAATTAATTATTCAAAAAATGTAATTGAATAAAAATAGAAACAATGTGAAAAGTATATACTTATATAATAGGCTCCGTTATATATTAGCAGATTTCGATGGTATTTGAATAAGTGTAAGTTATTGTAATGCATGTTTAAATTTAAATTTGTATTTAAGAAGATGTTACGCTAGCATGTATTGTCTTCATTTTTCTAATTTCTATAGTATCTAATGCGTACAACATAGCAAGTTTGCGTTCATATCAATTTTATGTTGTTACTTTTTATTGAAGAAAAGGTAAATTTAAAGTAAATTAATCTATTATCAAACTAACTAAGAATAGAATCTAAGGCAGTCTAAGGGCATCTTATAGTTTTTTATAAATATAATACTTTTATAGAGTAAATTATATGTATTTTAAAGATGTAATACATTTTACATAGGTACCTAGCTATAACTCACTTTAAAATAATAACATCAATAATAGCCTATGCGAATGCGATTATATCTTTAAAATTAAGTTTTATAAATTATAATAGGTAAATTCAATCTAATATTAAAACTAAAATAAATGCTGCTGAATTCAAGTTTATTATGTTATACCTATGTTAGTAAGGCGGAGACAGCATATGCCAGTATCCTCTTAATAAACCATTGTATACCAAAAATGATTCACAGCTTATAATATTAAATACATTAACGATATATTTACATTACTATTAAAGTAATCCTTTTTACTTTTCGTCATACAATAGGGGTTATACCGTATAAATAAGAAATAGCTTAATATTAATCTAAATACTTAAAAAACCCCATTGTATATTATAGAAAAATAAAATAAAATGTACAATCATTTCAAATCCTCGATAATACCTTTATATTACAACTATATAGCTAAAATAGTTATTCTTTTTTTGAATATTTTATTTTGTCAAAATTTTAAATTCAAATGTCTATAAAGTAAATTTTGCTTGTATATCTTTAAGACTTTTAAGTTTCAATAAAAACTATTTATGAGAATCATTATATTATATTTTTTTAGAATCTTAAACGAGCTTGATAATTATTATGAACATATTAGATATTAAAAAAATGATGATGATTTATTATTATTATTAAAATTATTTAAAATAATAATTATATTTTTAGAGTTACAAAAATATTACAATACATTTTTACCAAAAACATTGCATTTGTGTATAAATTATAATAATATAAATAAAAACTCCAAGTCCCAATAAATAATACTTTTGGATTACAACAAATTAAAATAAATAAAAATGCCATTCTTCGCGCATCTAAATATCAAATTACATCCGAATGTAAATCAAATATTATTTTTAAAAATACTGCTTATAATTTTTTTATTTTTAAATTCTATGGTTAAGTGGAAAAAAAACCATCCATTGAATTTTCTAACTTTTTAATCTAATAAAAATCTGGTTTTGTATACAATTCAGTTTTTCTTTTTTTTTACTGATTATTTTGAAAAGTATTCGGATTTTTTTACTCTTGATTACCCCAAAGTATCAACTTAATCTATTTATTAGCAGTAAACCACCCTTAATGATGAAAATCATATCATCTCTACTACTCCAATAAGTGATGACAGACATATTAATAAAAATAAAACATTTATTAATGTATTATCATTGTATAATGTATTCATAGTTACATTGCCCTCCCTGCTCGAGTCTAAAATGAATGGTGTGTGACAGCAGTTGGTCGGCAATAATATAACTAGTAATTAGATAAAAATGCGAAACTGGTTGTCAGTGACGATAACCAAATATGAATACAGTGGTTTTTTTTATTACATTGTAATATATTATAATTAATAACCGTTATAAATAACTCACCATTTATTTATTTTTAACTATTATATAATTATAAATGTACATATCATATCAATTAATTATTATCACTACCTATTTATAAATTTTTATATAATTACTAATAAGATAACTAATAAAAACTACATATTAAATACTTTATGTAATCTGTAATCATATCAATATTTTAATTTTTAATAATTATAGATATAATACAAAGTTTGTCTGAAGCTAACAAAATTGTTTTCTTAAGCATCGGGTTCATAGATGAAGATGATTGGAGCTCAATTTTTGATCCTCCGGATATAGATTTGTACAATACTCAAAAATTTAATCCATTGGTTGAATTTTTAAATAAATACAAAATTGGTGGTCTTATTATTAATTTCCGAGATATATATGTGAGTTAAATATGGCATTATTAAATTGTTTATTAAATCGTATTTGTTACGTTCTAATATTAATTAAATTTTAAATTTTAAAATGGTAAATTTTAATCATATATTCAATATCCACAAATAAAATCAAAATATTTTATATTTTTTTCCATAATTTCATTTACAAGAATATTAAATGCTCTGAATAGATATATTTCAATATAATCTTAGTCAGTATCATTAAAAATAGTGTTACTATTTTATAAATATGACGTAGTGCCGTACTGATATGTAAACTCTGGTTACCTAATGGTATTAGTGTAAAGTTATTTCTAGTTCTCTGATAAATTACCTTGAATTCCTAGTTTGAACGATACGTGTCCACTTTTCATAATCTACGGTTGTGTTAAGCCGATCAGCTATTTATTATCAGTGTTCACTGTGTTCAGTGTTAGTCTAATCGCTTGATATAAAGTCTCACGCTTCGCTATCTATTGTACACATCTTTACTATCTATACTATTCTATAATATATTATATATAATAAACCTCGTTTGCGCGTCACATCTAAGTGTTCGCTTATATATGTCCTCTTTCTATCCATTATACTTTAAGCCAGGGGTAACCAATTACTATTTTTGAATGGTCACATTAGGAATATGAAAATTTTCTGAAGAGCCATCAACATTATATTAAGTACACATTTTTAATATAATATAATATAATAGGATAATATAGGTATTATTTTAAAATTAGATGTAATGAGAACATTATTTTTTTTATTATTATTATTTTCTATTGTTTATAAACATTAAGAACATAATTAATATTACAAATATTTAAAAAAAATTAAAGGTAATTAATTAATTAATTATAAATACAATAAAATAGAAAACTGTTTAGTGAAAAAAATGACCAATCGATAGCAACCGATATATCAACTGTTATCGGTAAAAACCAATAATATTTAACAAAAATAATAATTTACAATAATAACACGTGACACGTCATTTAATATTATCGTAATATGTGTTATTTATTCTTTATCTACGTGCCGGATAAAATTTATTCGTGGGCCACAATTTGGTGACCCAAACTTTAGGCTATACTTTTGGTCTTGCAGTCAATCACTATTTTTAACTTACAATATACTTTAAAAGTTTAAATAAGCAAATCATCACCAGGACTTGATTAACCTTTTCTACTTCGGCTAAGTCAAACCCGTCTTAATTTCTTATACAAAGATCTGTTGATGATATTCTTAAAGAAATTTTATAAGTTTACACTACTCAGAACAAAAAGATATAAATATGAAATTAAAGTTACTCTTCGAAACTCTTTTCTAGTAGTTTGTAAACATCACCAAAAAAATTGCTTGTTAAAAAAATTCAACGTGCTTGACTAAAATATTCTAGTACTTAAGTCTAAGCCCATCATACCTCCAATAACCACTTACATTACTAATATTCTTCAAGAGTACAACGAATATATGAGAGATATAAATCGAACGTCATAATTTGCAATGTACCCGAATTTCCATCAATAGACTTGTGGTCTTTCAACTGATGCACTTTTTGAATTCAAACCAATCCGTTTGGGTAAAAGTATTTCTTCTAAACCTAGACCAATAAGGTGTCATTTACATCAGTTAAGACACTGCATTTCATATTTAGTTCAAAATTCGTTCTACTAAGTCTAACCAAGCAGTCAATATACTTTCTGTATTTATAGTTCACGACAAGACTGCGCAGAAACGTGAGAAACTTAGTTCCTACCATCTTGAATTTAAGCAACATAATAACGCAATAGAAACAAACCTCACCATTACTTACCGACACGATGTACCTTGCATACTTGTAGCCATGTAAAATTAACCTCCAAGTAACTCTCAACCACACATAAACCAAAACATCATCGTACTAATCATCTACTTCTATCATAACTGTCGTGGACTTTGAACAAAACTCACCAACAGTTAACAGTTATACTACAATTTTTTGGGCTTGTCTCGTATTCCTGTAAATAATAGAAATAAAATAAATTAATATTATACTTTTTTTTAGGTTAAAATAGAAAATTTGGCACAAAAAATAGGTGACTTTGCCGCTTCCATTAAAAAAGAAATAGATGGATTAATAGTTGGTTTAATCATAACCGGTTTGAACTATAAAATGTTTCCAGATAATACACGTAAGTAAAATAGATTTTTTGTGTATACTTATAGGTTTTGTAAATTATTTCATAATATTCTAATTATGTTATTCAAGTTTTTGATTTCACATTAACAAATGATATTTTGGATACTTATTTCATTGATTTTTCATTTTTAAACGAATGTGATGAAAATTCAAAAAAAACTGGTGTGAGTCCAATTACTAGTGAAACTATGACATCTATAGTATGTACCTGTTTTTATAAATAGTAACATTGTCTAATTTATAAGAAAAAATTATATACGCATTTATGTTCAGGAACAAGTCACTTGTGCTGTAATGAGTTCATCTATGGATAAATCGAAAATTTATGCTTTGATACAAGTAACTGTTATTATTCCAAAATCACTTGTTGCAGAATTCGATAAAGAGATCACAACTTATTCAATAGTATGGTTAATCTTAAAATAAATAATTATTTTATGATGTATAGTACATTTAGATTAAAAAGAGAACACTATGTGAAGTAATTTATTTTACTATTAGCAATATTTGCATATTGAATTAATTGTTGATAAAAAATTGCATTTTAAAATATTGTTGTGTGTATTTTATACATATGAATAATATTATGCAGTATTGTTGCCATCATAAACTTAATGTAATGTTATGAACTATTTTAAATGTAAATATAAACTATATATTAAATATATGTAAAAAGAAGCTTAGCCCATAAAAATAAAAATAAATTAATTAAAAATGTTAAATTTTTATGAAAATAAATACAATTCAAAGAAAATCTAAAAATGTATAGTTAAATAACTTTCTCAATCTGATTACAGTATTGTGGCAGTAACGATCTAGCTAATTCACACCAGTTGTGTGCGAACCCTTCAAAACTTTCATATGATCAAGTAAATATATTAATAATATAATAAACAATTAAGCCAATATAAATTATAAATTACTTGTCCGAAGACTTATCCGAGGTTATTTTTTATTTTTACATTATTTTTTAAATAAATCTATAGTTTGTATAGAATACAAATTCAATTCAGAATTTGTTTCAGTTTAATCTACTTTTCTACATAGAAGGGAAAATTATTAATTATATTAATTATAAATGTTGTAAAATTAGTTTTAATATAATTTTGTTGTTTGATTTAGGGAGCTTATGCAAAACAATTCTACATTGGAATATTTTTAGATAGTCTGGATGCAGATGATTATGAATGCGGTTGTGGTTGCGGAAAATTCCCAGTGTCAAATGCAATTATTGATGGGTGGGAATCATGTACTTTTACAGAATGTTCTAAAATAGATCAAAGTTAACCAATTCATTTTAAAATTAATAATAATAATAAAAACATTTACGATTTTTTTCTTTAAACAGTTACAATCATCTAAATTATTTCTAATTAATCAATGTACATGTTTGATAATATATTTAATATATTTAACTACATCAATTAAAATATGTAAGTTAGTTTATAACTTTAAGTCTGTTTAGTAAATATAACTTTTTATTGTATTCCATTATATTAATTAAACAATTAAAAAATTAAACAAAAAAACAATAATGGTTCATATGACTATTGACTATATTAAACTATGTAGTATGTACAATTATAAAAATAGATGGAAAAATTGTGCTAATTTAAATTGTTCCATAGTAGAAAATAGGTAACCAATCTGCTGTAGAGTAGGTTTCGAATTTACCCCGTTCTTGAGTAAATCACTGTAATGTATGTATTACATTTAAATTTGATTATAAATCATTACGTACGAAAAATGACGGTTTGTCAGCCTATATTATTAAGTATAATTTATTGATGACATGTTAATAATGTTATTATAAATTTTTTTTTTTTACTTTACTATATAATTAATACGACAAATTACATTTTTTTTTTGAAAAAACATTGCAATCATAATATTATTTATACTGAATCATTACATATTGTATTTACAATGATTTACAAAAAAAATTGTTTCACTATTCATTAAAATAAGTAGTGGGAATCTTTTGTTCTTAACCACTCATATTACAAAAAAGCTCCAATTCAATAACAGAAATCACCCCTCAAAATATTTGCTCGCTTTAAATTGTTTTAAGAGTTTTCATAGTTTTCAAATATTATTGAAAAATGTGCAAAAATATAATTACCAAGGTTCATTAATGATTACGGAACATTTAATAAAACAAAACAATTTGGATTTAGGGAGAATACAGGTTGCCAAGATGGCATTATACAATCTTCTATTTTTCTAATTTAATACACGGAGCATTAAACAAAAACAAAAAATACTTAGGTATACGAGTATTCTTGGACATGGCGAAATCATTTGATTCAACATCACATGAAGTACTGTTAAAATAATCTAAAACAATAATAGGATATAACACATTTTGATAATGGTTCAAATTATATCTCTTTAATAGGCCTCAAACAGTCGGAATTAATGCCACTGTAAATGATTCATTTATTGTTAAAGTTAAGTATAGGCGTTTAGATTACAGACTATACAGCAAGGAACCGTATCAGGTCCATCACAATAATTTTCAATTTATGTTTATGGCTTATTAAATTTGGATATTGATGGTAACATATTAACTTTTTCTGACGATACGGTATTATTTTTAGAGTGAAAATTGGTCTGATGTGGAAAAAAATCGAACATAGGATTGTCAGTGGTTAATAAATTATCTACGAACAATAGTTTAATGCTTAATAAAGAAAAATCAAACTTTATACCTTTGGCTATTTCAAACAAACCAGAGCAAATAATAATAAAATTAAAAAAACTTTGAAAAAAATATACAAGTATTTGTAATAAAAACTGCCGATATATAACTAGAGCAAGTTCAGCCAAATATTTAAGAGTAATATTTGATACATTTAAATAGTATAGTAATGCGTTTCAGGAAATGTTTCTATATTTTTAATGAACTACGGAATATCTTAGATATTTCAAGTCTAAAAATGGTATAATTTGCAATAGTTCAGTCAATTTTAATGTGTGTAATAATTGTGCGGTGCTCAGCTTATAAAAATGTGTTTGAAGTTTGAACCATTAAATATAACGCATAGAATGATTATCAGATTAAATAGTAAAATACTATAATATTTATCATCAATATTGCGCAAATAAGTAAATCGAAAAACTATAAATTTTAACACTAGAAGAATTATACAATAAACAATCAATAATACAAATTTACAAAAACAAAAGAGGAATTTAAATTTCATAATAAATATAACACAAATACTGATGAGTTAATATAAACAGATAAAATAATATGGATAATTTTATTCTGTTGAGCATAAGAACTGTAAGAATTGTAAACAAAGTCTTGCGTTCTCAGTGTTTGGACACTCAAAAGCTACAAAAGAGAAACTATATATATAAACTTTATAAATACAACGATTAAATATTTATTTTAATAAAATCTTTGAAATGAAATTTTCTAGGAATACATAATCATGTATTATGGTTTTAATATTTTTTATAAACTAAACTGAAAGGTTTGTTATGTTTATTACGTATATCAAAGTATATTAAAATGTATGTATATAATGTTTTGTTATCAGATTAATTATCGATTAATATGTTTATCTAAATACAGTTGTTACGGCTAAAAAAAAATATTTTCCAGAAATACCGTTACATTGAAATGACAGCCGTTAGATTTATCATACCATTAAATTATTATTTTTTACTTGACTTTATGTCGGTATAATAAATAAATTATTCTAACATGTTATTTTAAATACTTTATTTCACGTAATATTTATTTAAGCTATTTATTTGAGCTTTAAATTACTAATTTTTCTGTGTGATGATTATGATATATGTATATATATTTAAAATTGCCTAAAACAGTTTTGAAATATTATCCGTTTTAGATAGTAAGTGGGGGTCAAGCAAAAAAAAAAATAACAATAATAAGTAATTTTAATCATTCTTATTAATTAAGCAAAAATTAAATTCGTATTGTCCTACAGAATGCTATATTATGTACATATTGTAAAAAAAAAAATCTGCTATATGGTATACGTATACTTTATATGTGTGCTAACCGTATCATTTTGTAATTTTTCCCATAACATATAATTAATTATTAGATTTACCAGTATAAAAAAAAAAAAAATCATTGTAAAAACACTAGCATTTTCGTTCCACTCAGATTCTAAAAAAAATTTCGTCGATGACATTTCGGGGGGAGGGGGGATCCGAACCCCGTGGACCCCCCCTCTGACTACGTCCCTGATCTAAAATATAATATGATAAGTTAGTAACGTCCATGTTATTGTTCTAAAAAGTTGGATATTATATATGTGTCTATCACTGTTTTAAAGATGGAACAACAATTTTGTATCCAATAATATGTATCAATATATTTCTTATACAAAGAAAGTGCATCCCTGTTATACAAATATTAATTAAACTACCTAAGACCTAAGTTCACCTACTATTAAAATAACTTAAAATGTCAATATATATCCAAAATATTTTAAAAATAATTTTTAAATATTCCACCACTAAAATAAAAATAGCTTTTTAACCGATTCGAACATCAAAAGCTTATTTTTACTTAATTCTTAATACATTTTGCTTTTTCATTTTTTGGATTATTTAATTTCAACAAGCATCAGATGTTTTGTGATGATTACAAAATTTTAACTTCAAATACATATAAAAAAAAAATTGAGCCTACATTTTTAATATTTTTTAAATTTTTGTAAAAATTCGAAAATTGATAATAACTCCTAATATAAATTTAGCTTATAATTAAAATGTTTAAAGTAACAAAAATAAAACCAAACACGCAGTACATTCACTTTTTATTTATAATATAATTAACAATTCTGATAACATAATTGACATCAAAATAATGGAATATTATTTTCTTAAATTTAAATTATCATATTATGATTTATTATTTACTCACGTAATTCCATTATACCATAAAATACAAGGTATTATGATACATTTATATCGAGCAGATGTCTAAATTTTAGGTATGAATTATGTACATTATTAGTGATTAAATAAATTATAAATTATAAATTAAGTTGATAAAATTGATTTAAATTACATCGAGCAGATGTCTAAATTTTAAGTATGAATTATGTACATTATTAATGATTAAATAAATTATAGATTATAAATTAAGTTGATAAAATTAATTTAAAATTATTTTAAAATAACATTTTGTTCTACAATAGTAAATAATTTCTAACATTTTGAGTAGAAATAAAACCTCAAACATTCTATAAAATAAAAAAAGAAATGAAAATTATATTAATACTAATTTTGAGTATATTTTATTATTCAACATTAGTTACGACACAAGGTAATTAAACTTTTTATTATTTAAAATAAATTATTGTAATTGTCTTAGTGTTTACAAATATATTCAATGACTTAAAAAGGATAAAATAAGTTCTATTACATTTTTAATTGAACATAAGTATATAATTAATAAAATTATAAAAATAATTATTAATAATAATATAATTATTACAAGAGAATATTTTTGTTTATTTAAATTGTATTCAATTATATTCAGGTTATTTTAATATTTTTAATTACCTAACTAATATTTGTTTTATTATTATTATTATTATTTATTACATCTATAATATATTTATATATGTGTTTAAGATGGCGGCGTGAAGCCAGTAATTTGCTCTATAGCTGGAGAAACGTGGATGAATACTGATACATATAATATAAATGATTTTCCAGAATCTTGTGATATATTTACTATAGGTCAATTTACTTTTGACCGCGATGATGGCACTTATGTAATGAAAGAAGATGAAAGTAATTTTAAACATCTTAAATAAACATACATATTATTGTGTGATTGTAGAACACACTGCTTAGTATTTGCTTAATACAAATTTGGTGACTCGATTAACTATATTATATTCATTTACTCTATTCAAAACTTTAAATGAAAAACCCTTTTTAAAAATATTTCGGTAGAAGAATTGTATTTAAAGAGAACTTAAAGACATTGTATAATATTCTTTATGGTTCGTCAGACCGTTCTAGGTTTTTTGTAATGTAAGATAGGTACTTATATTATGTATAATTTCCTAATCTTAGACAAAATAGAAATCTAAACTATTTGTATAGAAAATAAATATTAACTATTGAGGACCAGCTAAGAAAATGGTGTAAAACCAATTGTATGTAATACACCTTGGAACTTTATTCGTGATAACTAACAGCTTAATGTTGGGAAAAAAAATTAATTATTTAATATTTAATTTCAATATCACGTTTTTTTTTTAGCCACAATAATATAAATAATAATAAGACAAAAATATAAAGTAATAGTGATGGGTGAAAGTAATGCTAACCAGACACATGTTGTAGGTAATCAAACATGCCTAAATTGGTTTATAAACAAATTATCATATAGTTATAAATTTAAGTAATATTATATCAATAAATTATTATTAGTAGTAGTAAATGCCAATGTTAAGTTAACTGTTACATATTATGTACTAAACACTGCATCTAATTCAATCAAAATTTTAATAATTAAAGAATTAATGAAGTGCTTGCAAGATGCCGGTAAAACTGTATACTTATTCATTGGGTTCATTTATGGCAGTAATAGTTGGGCCACAATATTTGATCCTCCAGATGTAAATCTATTTGAAACGCAATCACTTAATCCATTGATCAAGTTTTTAAATGACTTTAAAATTGGCGGTCTTCTTATCGACAGTTTAAACATGATATATTATGTAAGTAAAATATTACATAATTTTATTATTTTTTAATTAAATCGTTTTAAAATTATTTTATTAATTTAATGTAAAATGTTTAATTTTGATGATGAAAATATATTACGTATAATACAAATCCGAATTTTTTTTAATTTTTTTTTTCATCGGTTATATTTACAAGGAATTCATATACTTAAAAAAATAATGTATCTCTAACTTATCTTTATCAATACTATCAAAAATATGGTACTTCATTCGGACACTCCGAAGTTATGTGCAAACAAACTATTCTGCAGTTACCGATTAGTGATTATAGTAGACACTTATATTTAAGCAATTACACACTATTAGCAGTTACAGTTACCATATAATCAACTTATTAAAAAATACTAAACTCTATATGCTACTCAAAAAAATAATTACATACAAATAAAATATATATTTTTTAATTTTTTTTTTTTTATTTAATCTTATTTATCATACTATTATTTATTATCCCATCAACGGATAATTGTTTCAGCTCCCGGTTGCAAATTTAGAACAAAAAATTAGTGACTTTGTCACTTCGATTAAAAATAAAGTAGATCAATTAAAAGTTGGATTAGTCTTAACTGGAAGAATCTATAAAAACTTTACAAATCATAATCGTAAATATAAAATATTCAAGTACAACAAATTATTATTGTTCTTAATATTTATGTCTCAATTATGTTCTTCAAGTTTTTGATTTTACAAAAATAAATAATGTGTTGGATATGTATGTCATTGATATGTCAAATTTAAACGTATGTGATAATGAAGCATTAGAAATCGGTTTGCTTCCAGTAACAACCACTAGTCCGGATATGACGTCTTTAGTATGCACTTATTATGAAAAATATTAAAATTTTATAGTTTATAAAGGAATATTTTTTTTTACACGTTATTTTTTCAGGAACTTGTTACTACTGCTGTCACTAGTTCAACTATGGATAAATCAAAACTATATGCTTCGATACAAGCATCTGTAATGATTCCAGAACCTCTTGCTGCTAAATACACTTTGCATACTACAGCTTATTCTGATGTATGATGCATTTTATAATAAATATTGATTTAATGGTGGAATATAATTCTTATTTTTTTTTAAAAAAGGAGCAAGTTTGATATACAGTATGTGTTGAGTTAGTCACTGCAAATTAATGTATTAAATTTGAATTTAATGATATATCGCTGTAAACAAAGTATATGATTCTGAATGGAAATAATCTGTCAGCATATATCACTAAATATATTATACAAAATTATGCTTGTATACTAATCTGCTTATATACTAAATTGTTTTTGTTAATTATAAAATAATTTGTAAATTTTCGAGATTTTCGAGATTTTGATAAATTTTAGGAACTTTGCATAAATCAAATAAATTATTAATACACTTTTTAAACTATTTTACCATGAGAAAATTTTCCATTGAATTGAAAAAAAGAAATCAAAAATGTGTCATGTCATAGCTTCAAACGTTAATAAAAAAATATTTTAACACTATATTTTCGATATTATCTAATTGGTAATCAACATATTTATTAGAAACCTTATTGTGTTAAATTTAAAACGTTTTTAACCAATAAAAACATTTAACATGCTTATTTTAGAGCAACTTATTAAATTTTTTCATGTGAAATAGATTTTTGGAATGGTTAAAATATCATCTTTATTAATATTTTACTATTTTTTAGTTCAACACATTCTAATTGTTATCACTTTGATTACAGTATTGTAGCCATACCGATCCTACTTCATGTACATGGTGTTCGAACCCTTCAAAACTTTCATACGATCAAGTAAATATATTAAATTATATAATATTATAAATATAAAAATTACATAACTTGTCTGGGGTTATATTTCCATTTTACAATATTACTTATTAATAAAAATAATAAATATATAGTTTTTTTAGAGTATGAATTAATTATTGAATTTATATCAAAGTTTTATTCACATCTTTATATATTAGGTATCTGAGGAAATATTTCGGCTGTTTCTATACAAGTATTGTTAATATTATTTATTTTGTTGTTTCTTTTAGGGAGCCTACGTGAAACAATTTTACTCTGGAATTATGATACAATATCTTGATACAGATGATTTCGATAACAAATGTGGTTGTTCAAAATATACAGTATCAAAGTCAATAATCGATGGATGGAAATCAAATTCTTTTTCAGAATGTCCTAAATTAAATAAATAAACTATATTAATCAATTTAATTAAAGATAAATAAAAGTAAATGATAAAATTTCACTTTTTTAAGCTAAGTATAATGTTTATTTATATAAAATGTTATTGCATTAGCATGTGTCAAATTGATTTAAATAAAAAAAAAAATGATTTATAAATTTTAATAACATAATATGTACCAATTTGTACAAGTATAAAAAATATAGATAATACACTAGAAGTAAAGTCGATAAAAGGTAGAAAGTAGTTAACCACTCTGCACTAGGCGTCAAGTTTATCTTCTAATTGAGTAAATCAATGTAATGTTTATTATGTTCATTTGAATTCAATAATAAATCATTGTATACGAAAACCCATTCAAACATAGCTGGTTAATCAGTTCATTATCTTTTTACAGATAAAGTACAAATTTTAAAAATTTTAAAATTATTTAGTATATTTTACGTTTTATAAAAGGGAGCAAAAGGTTTCCATGGTCTGTACTACATTAAAACAAAAATATTACATTCAACTGGTATTTCAATGATTAATTTTGTTATTGCGTATGTAATACACAACATTTTTATGATCCACAACAAAGGGGACAGAAGAAATTTTACTTAAATTTTAATAAAAAAGTTAACGGAAAATTTACTGTTCTGTTCAAAACCATAACCGAAAATATGAAAGATGAAAAAAAAAACATGAATCTATGAAGATTTATAAATAAATCAATTATTAGTATTTTTTATATAAGTAAAATAACAATTAGGGTGAGCAGGCCACATTTAATAAGCTTTTGACTTATACGAAATGTCCCGATAAGAAACTCAAAATAAAAGTGACCAAAGAGAACACCTCGTTAAAGATAGTTAGATAGAATGGAAATGATAACAACGAATCAACAAAAATAAATAACCCAATGGATTGGAATAGAAAGAGGAATTTGTTAGATGCGTACAAAAGGCCTATATGGCTTGTATTATATGAAAAGAAAAATATTACATAAACAAATCTGGTATTTAAATGATTGATTTAATGATTTGTCATTACTCTTATTTGACCATCTGGTACATAGTTATACATAGTTATAGGTAAAGAAGTTTATTTTATTATAAAAAAAAGAAATATGTGAAATTATCGATAAGAATATTGGGTTATAATATGAACAACTGTCAATTGTTAGAAAATTGATTGGCTTGAATTCTAGGAGTGCGATACAATGATATCAATATATCATGAAATTTCTTATGTTGGGGAATTTTTGGTGGGTGTTTTATACAACGATTTTTATTATTATTATTGGTCTACTTACTTCAGAAACATTAACATGGTTGTTAACATTAAGGCATACATTTTTTTTTTTTTTTAATTACATATTTTTTTACTTAAATTTATTACTAAATTTCTTTATATATTATAATTTTGATTTTTTTTTAATAAATTTATTTCTTTATTTGATATTTCTATTTGGGGTCTTAGAATTTTAAAGACATTTTCTGGTAGATTGTTTTTTTTCTTGCGTTTTCGTATTTGAAACAAGAGGATTTTTGTTTAAGTTTTGAACAACCATTTAAAATCATTCCAAAACCGGATGTTTTCGCTTTAATTTTATTATTTAGTTAAGTTAGGTAAATATGCAAGTATAAGTGTGTATATCAAACATATATTGTTGTTCTATTAAATTGGCTATGTTTCTATAATAGTTCCAAAGAGAAAACTATAGTTGAATGCATTAGGTATCCGTAATTCTTGTACAGTTTTTGAAAGTGTCAAATTTTACAGTATAAAAATTATTGTCACACTACATGACTAATGAGTATGGTATTAGAATCACTTATATTGGTTAATTTGACAAAATATTTGCTATATATTAAAAAAATTATTTAGAAAAACTTCAATACGTTTTAATACTAAAACAAACAGCTTTCTCGACTGTTTGCAGTATTTATATTCTGTTTAAAAATCATTTAAATTAACTTTTTTTTTAACTGTTGGAATTGTAGGAACTATAACATTAGGCAAATAAAACAAAATATTTAACATTTTAAATTGATATTATAAATAGAAACTATATAAATAAAAAATATTATCATATGAACACCCTATGCACTGAATTAAAAATATCGACTTCCAACTCAATAATTATGTATTTTTTAAACACCATTACTTCTTCCATTATAACTTATTTTTTTAATAAAAGTATGATTTTAATTATTTTTTTAGTTTATTTTTAGTTTTCTTTAATATTATATATAATAGTTTATAAATAAAATAAGATGGAAATATTTTTTTAAGTTAAAATCTTAAATCCAGAATAATTATAGTACGTGCAAAAACTATATATTTCTAAAAATTTAACATTATTCCAACAAACGATATATTTTACACGTTAATAACATTAATGTACAACCAATACATTGATCGTTCCACTGAGGACCTAAAATATATTATGATTTAGTATAATTCTTAACATAGTTTTAGTTTATAATTAAATTGTTATAGTTACAAAAAATAAAAACAAACCATACAGCGGATTAAGTTACAATTTAAAGTACTAATCATTATTTTCATAATATAACTGAAAACAAAAAAATGAAACATTTTAGATACAATTTAGATGATTATATTATTATTACGAGTATATACTAATTACTCAAGTATATTTTAATTTTTATATTTGTATACCATTAAATACAATATATTTTTTAGTACATTTATATCACATATGTCCTAATTTTAGATATTAATCATGAACATTATTTATTGGTTAAATAATTAATAAATTATAAATGACACTTAATAATTTATTTAAAATTATTTTTTATAATAAAATGTTATCCCGAAAAATTTAGTGATAATTGCAATAACTTTAGGTTGATATAATATCTCATCTGATTCATGTAATAATTAAAATTAAAATGATATTAGTGCTTATTTTGGGTATACTTTTATATTCTCCATCGATTACAGCACAAGGTAATTAAATTGTTTTTTAGAGAAATTACCAACATAATTATTATTTTTTTAGTGTTTACAAAGTTATTAAATTAATTAAATTAATAAAATACATTTGATTGCATTTTTTGATAGGGTAAAAGTATATGAAATTATTCACTATAATAAAAACTACTATAAAAAACTATTTATTTAATTATTCTAACACTGATTTTTAGAATTACGAGTATAAAAATAAAAACTTCTGTTTTACAATGACAATTTCTTAATTTTACAGTAAATTTTTTGATAAATTATCTTCTTCAAAATGTTTATGTATTCATAACTTAAAATGTATAGAATAATTTCGTATTTATCAAAATAATAATACTAAGGATTATAGTCCTTAGATATGATTTTACGAAAATAGAAAATGTATGTTATATTAGTTCGAGTATTTATTATTACTCTGACCATTTTTACAAATTATTTATGTTGATATACATATTACATATTATAATTTTTATAAAATCATCATAGCCTCCATATCTTTAAATCGAACCCATTATTAAACATTGTCTTAAATATATAAAGTTAAAAAAAACCGACTGGTTCAAATTTTAATTTTGATTTTCAATAAAATTATTTAATACATTATGTTTAATAGAAAAAGGGTTTTCATTTTATAAACAATTTTTTTTAATAGAAAAAACAAATAAAAATTTTGAAAACATAGTCTTTAAGTATACTTGAAGATTCTAAAAATCATATTTTGAAAAATCGAATAATGATTGATGAAAAGATTGGATTAAAATGCTTAAACACGTCATTTTAATTCAATTTTTTTTAATGTTTAAAATATTAAAACTAATAATTTTTTTAAGTAAATATTAATTCTATCTATTATATAGTAATATTGTATGTGTTAAAGATGGCAGTGCAAATCAGATAATTTGCGAAATAGCTGGACATGTCTGGAAAAGTCCTTATGTATTTAATGTTAACGAAATGCCAGAACGTTGTGAATCATTTTCAGTTGGTCAATTTGCTTTTGACTGTAATGATGGTACTAATTCTCATGTAATGGAAGGAGATAAAAGTAACGATAAACGAATTATACATTAATTCATTTAAATTATACTGTTTTCTCATGTTTGTTGATACTATATGAAAATATATAAATTCCAACTGATACATATATTTTATAAAAGTATAAATGAGGTAATCTGCTTAGCCATATACCTTAACCATTAATAAATAAAAAAAAAAGATAATATTTCTTTAGTACAATATTTTTTAAGAGACCAGGTAAAATAACTAATACTTCATTGTATTCTTTTAGAATGAATTTTAACTAAATTTTTATCAAATTGTATTCATTCTTACATAAAAATTATTTAAAAGCATAAAAATGCATTAAAAATTAAAAAAAAAAAAATGCAAAAAAGTTATATTTTTTAATTAATTTATGTGTGAAATTAACTTTGTGCTTGGAAAGTAATGTTTTGAGATATTTTGAAAGAAATGCAATTTGCATTAAAATCCGTTTCCTACTTATAATTATAATATTGATTATTATATAATATGTGATGCTAGCCAAACATTCTTACAATGTATTTAAAGTGATTTATTATTATTTATAACTGTAAAATATTACCATTTAATTATTTTTAATGACTAAATAATATATAGTAAATAATAAATAAACATTATATAATATTAATAAATTATTACCATTGTGAATAAATGGTTATAATTGTAAGTTAACTATACTATACTCTATTCGGAATGAAAACAGACCTCGGAGGCCAACTTGGACGCATGTGCGTGGCTTTACTATACAGCAGACGCAAAATAGTTGACTCGGTGTGGTTGACAAACGGGTGTTGTCTGACCGTTGCGGTCGCTGCCAAGGTCTTATCTCATTCCGAATAGAGTATCCATGTTATTAAATACTGTGTATAAAAATATTGATACTTTGATGATAAAAGATATCATAAGAAGCTTGACACAAATTAACAAACCGGTTTACATAAGCATTGGGTTTGGATTTTCTGATGATTGGGACTCAGTATTGAGTCCCCCGGATGCCAATGTATTCAAGAAAGAATCATTTGATCCATTAATCAATTTTTTAAATACATATAAAATCACCGGTATTATGATTAATTGTCGAGACCTATATGTGAGTAAAAAATTTCATTGTAATTATTTTATTTTATTGTAGTTTTAAAGTTCTATATAAGCTGAATGTTAAATACTTATAATTATGATAATTATTTAAAATAATCGTAAACAAAACCAAAGTATAATTTTATTTAGTTTTACTATGAGAATTTTATAAACTCTTAAAGATGTATATTTGTCACTTCAGTTACCGAATGGTACTGATGATGAATTATTTCGATTTATTTCTGATTCTCTGATAAATGGCCTTAAGTTTTCACACACTATCATATCATTATAACGCATTGTTTAAAAATGCAATACAATTAATTTCAACTAAAAAACTTATACATAGAATTAATATCTTTTATATTACAAGCATTTTTTTTGATTAAATATATAATATTTTTTAGGCTGGCATAGAAAACTTTGCACAAAAAATATTTGACTTTGTCACTTCTATTAAAAAAGAAATTAATCAATTAAAAGTTGGATTGGTTGTAGATGGACCGGGCTATTCACTTTATCCAGATAAAACACGTAAGTCTTATTGCATAATAAAAAAAATATTAAATAATTTAATATAATATGTATATTATATACTTATAAGTGATAAGCTATAAGGAATAATATACAATTTTTATTCTTAATGTTTATATAAACTAATTAATTACATTCTAATCATGCTCTTCAAGTTTTTGATTTTACAAAAACAAATAAAATTTTGGAATTTTATGCAATTGATTTGGGGAATTTAAACATATGCGATGCAGAAGCAAAACAACTTGGCTTGAGTCCAGTAAAGTCCACTAGTCCATCTATGTGGACTATAGTATGTACCTATACTTATAAATACAAACAAATTCCTAAAAGAAAACATTATTTAATGATTTTTTTTTTCAGGAATCAGTTAATAATGCTATTAATAATTCAACTATGGATAAATCAAAAATATACGCTATGTTACAAGTATCAGTTATAATTCCAAAATCTCTTGTTGGCAAAGACAAAAAGCAACTTACATCTTATGCAAAAGTATGATCAATTTTATAATTAATAATAACTATTTGTTTATTTATAGATATTAAATTTATTTTATTATTGACATTTTAACGCGATTATCGTGCTTATATCGTTCGACCAAACTTTGCCAAATTGTATCAATCGGAGCATATTATAAAATAGCTTATCATACCTTCGTGAACAATAAATATATAGAGAAAATCGAATTATATATATATATAGCTGCCTATTATAACTATACTACTTAATATTTGATTCAATACTAGAATTAATTAGGTACATTATTTACCAATATTTTTTTTCTCAATAAACACTTATTAAATATTTTAACAACCATTCAATTACTAAAATATTTTAATAAATAATTTGAAGTTATTAAAAATTAACATTTTTGAAAATATGACATTTTTTTTTATATTAAGAATAAATAATTAATTAATCACAAAAATATTTAAAGTTAAGATCAGTATAAAAGTAAACTCTACTTCACTGAGTTTATTGAAATATTAAATACTCTTAAAGTATAACAAAAATTACATATAAGTCATGTGTTATAACTAACTAATTCTTCGTCCAAAATTAAATTTTTATACATTTTGAATAAAAAGTTGATACATTCTGAAAAAATGAGTGTTTACTATTAAAGAAGATCACTCGATAGGTATACAATATTTTTAATTTTTACATAGCTTCTAAAAAATTATTAAGCTATACAATAACATACAAATATACAAATAAATAAATTTTTACATTATCTATTATTAACGCGTACATAACCAATGGTCAACCAATAAGTATAGTCAATTCATAGAAATATGTAGCATGTAGGTACTTTGTTTTAAAGAAATTAAATGTTTTATATTATTTATATTTATATCTAATTCCATTTACGAAGAATCATAATAACTATTTTTACAAATGATATGAAATAATATTATAAATTTTAAACAAATTATTTAATAAATTTTGTTAAACAACTACATTCAAAATATTGTCAATTTGAAAAACTTAATAAGTATTTTTTTTTTTTTTTATAAATTAAAATAGTTAACTTATTAATCTGAACACCATTTATAACACGTTTTTTATAAAATTAATTTTTAGGAATGGTTAAAAATATCTCCTTTTTAAATTTTACACTTTTATGGTTCAACACATTGTAATGTTTATCGTTTTGATTACAGTATTGTAGTAATACCGATTCTAATTCATGCCAATGGTGTTCGAATCCTTCACAACTTTCATATGATCAAGTAAATATATTAAAATATTATATAATAAACATAAAAAAATTATAATAATTTACCTGAGTCTTATCCAGGGTTATATTTCTATTTTACAATTACTTATTAATAAAAGTATTTCCAACATTTAAAAAAATATAATATAGTTTTCTAGAATACGAATTAATATCTGATTGTGTCAGAATTCTATCCACCTCTCTTTATAGTAGAGATAACAGTTAGTTATTATTAATAAATTATTTTTAATATTATTTCGTTATATCTTTTAGGGAGTTTATGCAAAACAAAACTACAAAGGAATTATCTTACGACAGCTTGATACAGATGACTATGGTTGCAATTGTGAATGTGGACAATTTCCAGTAACAAACCAAATTATTAATGGGTGGGAATCATGTACTTTTACATCATGTCCAAAACTAGATTAAAATTAACCATTTTAATTGACAAGTTGAGTATAAAAAAAAAAAACTATAAAGTTTCTCTCTAGAGTTATAATGAAGGTATTCAACAATATTATTACTATACATGATTATAAATATATGCGTTTTGTATTTATATTAAATAAATATAGTTTTTTACTGCATTTTCTTACTTTAAATTTATTAAAATCAATATAAGTTCTATATTATAAAATTTAAAAGTATAAAAATAAATACGCCGGAATTCAAGTAGGTAATAGGTGGGGTGTATGTATTCATTTTCCTGTGTAATTCAAAAAAATAAATTAAGAAACTTAAAATTGTCATTGAATATTCAAAAAGCATTAATTTGGCATGAAATAATATAAATATATTTTACTTTTTACCTTAAATGCATTTAACTTTGCTAGTAAATAATAAATATTTAAAGAATTATGTATTTAAATTTAAATTTTAAAAACAATTTTGCATTATTTTGATTTCAGTTACGTTATTATTATCATCAATAAAAGAAAATTATGACTGAATATATATATATATATATATATATTTTACACTAAAAAATAAATATCATGCTAGACAAATTATGAAGTATGTACCTATTAAATAATATATAATAAGTCATCAACATTTTTAAGTTTATTCATTAGTTAGCTTAGAAAACAAAAATTTAAAAATTTAAAATTTTTAATTTTTAAATTGAATACAAGCAGTATTTACATAAATTGAGTTTCATTTTTGTTAATAGATTGGATTTAATTGATAGTCTTTTTCCAAATAACTAGAAAAAATAAATGTTAGAATAGGAGTTTTAACAAATCAACTAGGCCACTAGGAAATCAATTAAGATTAATTATAGCTAGTTCAGTTGTTTGTACGTATTCTATAATCGATCTTAATAATTTCATTTTAATTTCATTTTTGAGTGTGCAAATTTAAATAAAAATATTCACATATAATTTAAAAATACATAAATAACCTCTAAATGCACTGACATATTCGTACAAGTATATATTTATACAGTTTAAAGTTACAAAATTTTAATCCAAGTTTGATTTTTTAAGAAAAATATGATATTATTATATACTTTTTAAATTGTATTGTAATTCACATTTTAAACGTATTTATTCTACAACTAATAAATAATGATTACATAAAGGCAAACATTAACCAAGATTTGAACTTAGATCTTAGACTTTTCGACTCTGTTATTTCAGCGATACTGTTAAGGTATAATTATTTCGGCGTTTTATGCAGAATACATTTTTTTTACAAATACGGATATATGAACAGTAATATTTCTCTCCAGTAGTATGATAAGAGAAAATTTGTTAAATTAGTCAAACCCAAATACATACATGCAATGTACATACTATATGCGTCGCAAAAACGCAGATAACGATAACGTTAATTACGTATGTACGTATCTATAACGTCCTAAAACGTCCGGTAACGTAGTCGATTTTAGATATATTTATGTAATATTAAATAAAATTCTAAAACAATTTACAGTCAAATTAAATTTGTTATAAAATGTACAATTTAACAAAATAAAATTAGTACGTCAACATAAATTTTTACATTAAAATAAGTATTTACATTTTAATTTTAATTTATTATTTATTTTAAAGCAATGTTATGTGATATGCTTCTAATAAAATTTAAAATGTTATTTTTGTAATATTTTTCTACTAATTTTAATATCCGTTTATCAATAATTAATGTATTTTTTAAAAAAATTTTCGGTGGGTTATGAGTTTATGACCTGCCACAAATTGCTCGTATTGAGTATCTCATCCAAATTTAATTTTTTTCATTCAATTTATGGAAGCCCATATTTTAGTGTAACTACTATTTACCTGTAGATTAAAATGTCGGTTAGCTGCTTCTGAATAATTATTCTTTATTCGTTAATATACGTGTGTATTGAATTTATATTGCTGAAGAAAATAACGGCGGACTTAGACCTTCACGACTCGATTTTACCGGCCAATATAATATCTTCAAACCATTCAAGTACATTCATATTGTAAATTTTCTGATAAAATGTCTAATGTGTCAAATCAAGTATAGGAACAAAATCCAATGCAGTTATAAGTATTACATGTATGGAAAATTTGAGCTTCATGCTGTACCAAGGAAAAAATAAAGCTCACTCAATTTTGACCAAAAGTTCATGCAAAAAAGTACTTATTTTAAAATGCCGAAAAAAAAGAATTGTTTTATACCTTTAAAATCTGCTAATTCAAAATCACAAGCGACCGAATCTGGATTGAAATTAAGTTCAATTTTTTTGTAACATATCTAAAACATTTTTATACATGCTAAATTACTAAATTACTAAATAATGTTTATATGGTTTTAAAATGCACTCTTATATAGTTTTCAACCTTTTAGGTAGTTGTCATCTACACTAAATTTCGATGACAGTCATTCTATAATCTATATACTCGTAGAATGTAACAACGTCTTTATCTATCTCTACTCTCTAGTGATAATCGGATGTGGTTGGAAATCACGTATTTATTTCTAGTATAACTACCTACTATTGTTTATTTATTGTACGTGCTTATAAGTTTGATAATTTGTTTTTGAATTTTTTTAGATAAGATATAGTAACTCTGTAAGTTAAATCGTCATTTTCTACCACTTAATTGCATAAAAAAATGTTAGTCATTTTCTAAAGGCATATTTGGTTATTTTTTAGAGAATTTTAGGTAATTTAAGACCGGACACTATATACCACGTATAATGTAGTAAACGATTGCTAACTTCATTACATAAATTTAAAGCAATTTAAACACAATCACATGAAATCATAATTCATAATATATCACAAACTCATAAGCATGAATTAGAACATATTATATAGCATATTTTAAAACTAAAATATTAAGTATTTTGTATATTTCAAAAGAATTTATTGAAAATTATCATAATATTGGAGTATAGGTATTTATTGTGATTCGTTTGACAATAAAAAGATTTATTCAGCACATGCAAATATATCTTGTTATTGTGAACAATTTAAACAGTTAAAAATAATATTTGCAAATAATAATGAAATATGCACATATGCACTAATATTAAATATAACATTTCATTCAACTACAATAAATATAATCTGACATTACAACTAACAAAACTAGAGATAAATAAAAAAAAAAATAACATTTATGTCATTATAAAATGAACGAGTTAAGTTAATAATAATTAACACAGTTGGCAATTTTAAAACATAACGATCATATTCACTAATTTTATCATTATTTGTAAAGAACAAATAACAGGTTATTATACTAAACTAAAAAAATTATTGAAAAACCAATAAATGTATACGATCTGTTCAAAAAAAAAAAATCACTCTAATACTTTATTCTTTTTTCAAACCGTATTAATTTAAGATTCTGAGCAAAACAATAAATATATTGATTCTACAATGTGTTTTTTTTCTGTCTGTCATCGCCTTTTGAGGCGGTAAAAATACTTTGATTTTTTAATTTTGGCAGTTGCTTCTGGTAACAAATTGGATCAAGTTGGTGCATTGGAGATAAAAAAAAAATAAAAAAATGCCCAGTTATTTTCTCCAAATTGGGAAAAATAAAAAAATAATTAAGAAAAACATACATTGTTACAATGAACTAATTATTGATTAATTTTATTATAATTCAAAAACTAATGACGAGTGAACTTGTTAGTTTCACTAGGTGTTAATACGTATACTCATTCAAATGTTTAAAAATTTAACAAAAGGTTCCTAATAAGTGGTTCCTTTCTAAAGTTAAAAAATAGCAAAAATGTATAGATGAAATAATTTTTATAAGCATTTAAAGTAAGAATTTTGATAAAATTCGTCAAAATCTGGAAAATCACAAATTATTTTGTAGTTAGAAATTGTAAAGAAAATATTCTGTTTAAACTTGAGATTTGAAAATTTAATACTAGGTTCTTAATATATATTTGTTCAGCCTAAATTAAATTAAAAAAATTTACAAGAACAAAAATTAATTTTTTATAAATAATCGTTTAAAGTTCAAATTTTAATGACAGATATTCAAGTATTATAACAATTTCTCCCACAGCGATTTTGTTTTTTTGTGGTAATTAAATTACGAATAATTTTAGATACTTTAAATTTTCACTAAATGTTGATATTAGCATTTTTTATACATGGCATAATTTTAAAAAATATTTTGACACTTTTTAAGCTATTTAGATATATTTTATATTTCTATATATTATAAAAATTTGGTATACAACGGGTATGTCCTCCAACGCACTCTGAAACTTGTCATCCGATTTTTATGAAATTATGATAAATATGTGTTATTTGGTCTCCATCAAAAATAGGATAGTTTTTATCCCGATTACCTCTTCATTATGTTTACGGTTGTACGAATATTAAAAAAAAAATTATACATAATCGGTTAATCAATTGAAAAAATGCAACGCTGGATGGAATAGTTATGTAAAGGTTGTATCATCTATACAACAAATCAGAAAACCAAAAATAGTACTTATCCTCACGCTAAATGTTAGAATTAGGCAATCAAATTTAACACGAATGAATTTTGTAGGGGCAATGAATTACACGGGGTTTAGCTAGTAGATATATTATATTATATTTATTATTACAATATCCCACATAAGTTTTTCTTACATTTACCTATATAAAATTATTAAAAATACATAGGCCAACTTTTATTTAATATGGATTTTAAATCTAAATTAATTTTTACAAATTCGACTAACTCACAATAGTTAACAAACTAAAGTATTCTGTAGTAAAAAATGTATCAAATCTTTAATTTTTCTAGTTAAGACTTTAAAATTGAATATGATATTATGATATTTCTTATTATTATTTCATACTTGAGCTAAAAAATCTAAAATTTATACAAACATAGTTATTTTTTATAGACATTTTAAAAAGTTAAAATTTCAACGGTGGATAACGATTTTAAATATTTCATTATTTAAATCAAAAACATTATTCCAAGGACTTAAAACTTTTATGTATATTATATTATTTTGAATTTTACTATACGCAATGACACTTTTGATTTATTTTAAGGTATTTTTTATTTATACTATAAGCCCATTTTTACTGTCTTACGATATTCACAGAAAGATGTTATTTGAGTTATCAGAAGTTGATACAGTGGTATAAATAATATATGTATTATGTATATATTATAATAATTAAATACTAAAAATATAATTAATACAATGTTTTTGGAAACATTTTATCAACAAACCTACTATAATACTAAAATTAAAAAAATGACTTTAATAAGCATATCAAAGAAACCTATAAAATAAAATATACTTAGCGATATAGTCTAATAGAACGTCTCCGCTCAACTTAGTTTGCTCAGCTTGCTGTGCTGAAATAAAAACACACAGTTAGTGTAACGGGCTCGTAATGTCTTCAAATATTCCTTCTGTAATAATTAATCCTCTTTTAACTTATCTATTTTGTAACAACATAAATATAAAAACATTAATATTTATCTCAAGTTTGATAATCCCAAAGATAAAAGAATATTTGTTTCTATTTAATATCAATAATTCGTATACAACTTATATTAGTGTCCTTTTTTTAGTATTCTAAAATAATAGTCATACTTAGGGTTTTAAAATTTCATGAAATTTATTTTCCTGAAATATTTCACAAAATTTTTCATGACATTTTCATGAAATATTTCATTGCAATGAAAAATAAAATATAAATTATTTTATCTTAAAGTTTATAATCACGTCGACTTGCAAGTGAAAATTTTCAAAAGTTGGTTTATTGTGTGAATTAAAGAAAATATGTATAATAAATAATAATAATAACCAATAAGGACCCAATTAATAATACAAGTGGTAAATATCAAAAATTTAAGTGCATATTTACTATCAATATTTTCTGTATATAACCAATATATTATTTTTAATTAACTATAACCGAATAAATTTAAAAAAAGAAAAAATATTTTCAATATTTCATTGAAATATTTCAAAAAGAGTGAAATTTTCAATTTTAGAACCCTAGTCATACTACATAAGCGTGCTCATAGAATCACTTAAAATTTAAACATGTAAATCATTTATTTGAAGAAAAAAAACTAATAAAAATAGTTCTCTCGGCTTATCACAACATATTAAGTTTATTTTGAACCGATAATTCATAACCAGCCAACCTGGCTTGAAAATCTGTGAAAATAGTACAAAGAAAAAACCTTTTTTCTTTTTAATTGTCAGATTAAGAAAGGAAGTAAAACATTAGGTTTATAAAAAAATGATCGAACATTCAAAACGGTTGTTGTCAATTGAAACCACGTAAATTAAAACAATGTGAACAGTGAACACTACATGCACTGAAATATTAATATAATTTTAAAAAAATCTAAAAATAGAATATCGGTTTTAAAACCCGATAATGCTATATTTTTCAAACACCGTTTCTATACTAGGATTACATGGCATTAAATTAATGCTATGCTATATCACATAACATATTTTTTTTATACATATCTTGTGTAATTATAATACATGTAAAAATTATAAATTCCAAAAAATTTAAGATTATTTGAATAAGCGATATTATTGGTACGTAAATAAAATTATTGTAAAATCATTACATTTATTGGATAAATCAGAACTTAAAATTATATGGTTAAATTTTTTTTAGTTCCAAAACAGTGGGTACATTAAGTTAAAATGTATGATACTATTCACAATTCGAATCGTGTGATCAAAACCAAAATAATAGAACATTTTATATACAATTTAAAATGATCATATTACTATTTAATAAATATATACACAGGGTGATTATTTTATCATGAACCACTTATTATTTCAAAAAGTATTCATGTTTTTGAAAATATTTTTTCACATATTTTTGATGCGTGGAGTGGAGTGGTACGGGGTAACCCCGCAAAATGTTTGTCCACTAGGTACTCCGCTTGATAAAACTTTAAATATATATGTTATGATATAACTCATAAACTACTTGCCCTAAATTCGATTTTTATGTATCAAAATACTCAGAAAAATATAAATACTTTTTGAAATAATGAGTGGTTCGTGATAAAAGAATCACTCTGTATATCATATAATACTATTAATTATTTACTCATGTGCAATTAGCATTCATACTATTTAATCTATAATATTTTTTTAAACCCATTTACATCGTGAATGTTCTAATTTTTTGTATTGATCATCATTATTAATTAAACCAGTGTTTCTCAACTAGTGTGTAGAATAAGTTCAATGTGTCGCATAGTATATTAAATGACTCAAAATATACAAATATTTGTAATTGTAATTAAATTCCATAACAGTAAATAGTTGCTATCACTTAAATGAGATACAATATCTCATAAATTTCATGTAATAATTAAAATTAAAATAACATTATAGCTTGATTTAAGTATAATTTTATATATTATCCATCGAATATACTGCATAAATTAATTAAATTGTGTTTTAAAAAGAATATATAATTTTAATTTTATTAGTAATTAAATTGAAAGTATTAAATTAATCAAATGGATAAAATAGTATCAATAATATTAATATTATACTTAAGTATTAAATTTTAATGTGTAAGAATATCTTTACTTATCTCTATTTGAGTTTTTTTTAATAATAAAACTAAAATTGATGTATTTGCTATATCATTCCATTAAATATTTAAATATATGTTTAAGTTGGTAGAGAAAATCAGGTAATTTGTGATATAATTAGAAAAATCTGGACAAGTACTTATGAATTCAATGTAAACAAAGTTGTTCGCACAGGAGCTCCTGACTCTGCGGTTAACGCCTAGAACTCGCACACCCTGAACTAGATACAATGGAGCTAATATAAATATATTATATTATACAAGATGAAAATTAATAATAAAATACAATAAATCTTTATTGAAGGTTATATCAAAAGAAAACTATAGAAATATTAGCTGAGACGATTAGTCTCAAGATTAATTAATATAAAATAATAAAATATCAAATAAATTATAATATATTAAATACTCTGTCCCATACCAGAGTACATATAACACAATTAATAATATCATATATATATATATATATATATATATCCATTTATAAATATTATATATAAAACAAATAAAATAACAAAGGGGAACGAGACGGCTGCTCAGTACACAACAAAATAAGGGGAGCCGGGATGCTGAACTGCAAACTTGAGCTGGTAGATCCGACTTGAGCTGGAGCTTGTAAACCATGAGGTTTAGGTCCGAGCTGGACGATGCGAACAAATATAATATTTGTTATTCACACTAATACTGCTGCGAACTGCGAACTGTTGGAGCTTTGCTGTCAATCGTCAATGAGACAGATGACTGGAATATGGATGATCTTCCAAAATAAAAACGTTTGCACGGATCGATGCATTAGATACAAAACAAAATGGTGTCGTAAAAGGACTGTTGCGAACGGAAAAAACAATACCTACTAGTAGATAGCCGCCCAACATACGCGCCGTCGAAAACATCGCGACCGTTGCGAACTGCGTATCGGTGACCGGGGTGAAGAGGAGCGTCTCTTAGGTAGTATACCAACCTGGGGCAGTGGGACTGGACAACGCGAGCACAGGTTGACGAAGTCCGAACAAAAGTACTAAACCGTTGTGATCTATTTTTAAAATGGGTAATTTTACTTTTGGTAATGGTACAAATACTCATATTATGAAAAGAGATAAAAGTAATTATAAACATTCGTGCTATATATCACACAATTTCCATTTGTTAATGACTTGATGCTCTACCAAGAATAAAAAAAAACTTAAAATAATTAGCCATAATGTAGAAAAATCAAAATTAATAATTCAAAGTATAAAGTAGTTTCAAAAATTAAAATTTTTAAAATAAATTATCAAAATAAAAAATTCTAAAAACATAAAAAACTAATGGTGTATATCGGCTGATAGTTAGATATAATTATAGGACGGATTTGAATGTAATAAAAAACCAAAATATGTATTACTGAAATATGTAAGTATATATATATATATATATATATATATATATAAAATAATTGCAAATATTTTTTTTTTTTAAATAAAACTTAGCAAATATAAAATAAGTAGGTATAAATTTATCGCTCATTTAATTGATGAAATAATATAAATTTTCTGAGATTTAAAAATATAAATTTGTGACGATTTTATTGCAACACGTTTTTGTACTGACTAAAGAAGCGTACATCGACTGATGTAATGTGTGCGATTTCATATTAAAACCCTATACTGCGCAAATTAAAAAATTTTTGAAATTGTTTTTCAAATAAAGTTTTTGGTGTATCTAACCTATTTCATATTTTTAGTCTATGATTTTTACCCGATACAACATAAGTGTATACATTTTGTTTTAGCTAAATTGTTTATGTGACCTTGTGTAATCATGTTTCGGATTTCCTCATGTTAAAATATATGAACAAAAGAAAAACAAAAAACTGCAGCAATGTAAGTTAAATTATTTTTTAAATTAACATTTTTCATCGAAGACTGATTTATATATGGTAGAATAATTTTGTCGTTGTTGAAAATTGGAATAAATTAAAAATTACCAAAATATGTACTTATTTACCAAACATATAAAAATATATATTTATATCCAAGTATGTAAAAATATGTAAAAAAAAAATGGTTTATTTCAATAAGAATTATTTTAATCATACATATTTTTAATCAGATAAAAATTCCAGTAACAGTATGTATGTATGATAAAATCCATCCCTAAGCTATAATATATTAACAATTCGAAAATATTTGATAATAACCAGATGATGCTCACCAGGCATGCTTACAGTTAAAATGGATATTAAGCAATATGTTGTTACTTATTAGTTATTACTTACTTATAACTAAAAACTACCATTTAATGATGTTTAATGATTAGGTATATAATTCTAATCTTACATATAATATAAATATATAGTATCAATAAATTATTACCAATAAAAATAAATGTCAATAGTAAGTTATCTAATACAGTAATGCATAAAATACATTAATACCTACTGTAATTTATTTATTATAATATTCTAATAATTAAAGATTTAATAAGAAGCTTGATAGAAGCTAAGAAAACTGTCTACTTATGCACGGGGTGATAATATACGAAGATATAAACTGGAGCTCGATAGTTAGTTCTTATTAATAATGAAAAATTTATTTTTAGAATGAAATAGAATGTTTGGCCAAGTGACTTTGCCTCATCGATTAAAAAATAAATATATTATACAGATCGAACTATGAAAATTTTGCAAATAATATACGCATAAATAAAATATAAATATATTATTTATTTATTATTTTTTAAATTATTTATAAATTGAAAAATTAAATTTTAGATCTTGATGTCACTGATTTGGCATATTTAAACGCAAGAAGAAGCAATACAAATTCTAATATCTTATTAGTCCAAATATGACGACTATAGTACGTAACTATTCTTAAAAATACGTATTATCATTTTATAACTTAAAAAAGAAAACATTATCGACACATTTATTTTTCAGAAACAAGTTACTTGTAATTATAGAAAATAACTGCTATATATAACATCTCTGGGAATCTTTTTGCGCATAGGATGTGCTGTTACTAGTTCATTAATGTATAATTAAAAACTCATGCTTCGATACAAATGATTAAAAATCACTATTTCACTTTGATTATAGTAATACACATTAACGATCTAGCTAATTCATCTCAATAGTGTGTGAACTTTATAAAACTTTTATGTGATCAAACAAATATATTAAAATCGTATATAGTAATATTATAAACAATAACAATTCTTGGCTAGATAATATGCATCCGGAATTGTATTTCGTATTTCCCAATTTACAATTACTCAAGATTAAAAGTATTTTAAGATATTTTAAAATTAAAATATAGATACATTACAATGCAAATTAATTTCTAAATTTATGATAGGGTTTTATTCACATATCTACATAATAGAAACTAGAAGGTAATGGTTGACTATTGTTATACAATTATTATTAATATTATTTTATTGTTTCTTTTAAGGAGCTTACGTAAAACAATCATTCAGTGGAATATTTTTAGATGGGTTGGATTCTGATAATTTTGAATTCAAATGTAAATATTATAGAGAATTTTCATTAACAAACATAATTTTTATTGGATGGATATTAAATACCTGTCCTAAACTAGATCAAAATTAACCAATTTAATTGAAAATTTGATTTAAAAAAAAAAAACTTTTTAATTTCACTTTACATAGTTATTTCAAGTAGTTGACTATTTAACATTATATTATATTCATAAATATAATATGTTTAGTTCATTAAAATGTATAATAACTTACAGCTATTTTATCTAGTATGTATTTCTTTTAATATAATTTTGTATTGCATTAGGTTATTTCAAATTTGTTAAAAACAATATAACTTATATTTTAAATTATCTAGTATATATTTTATCTACATAATTATCTTTTATTTAAGAAACTATGCCTGAGAAGTCAAGTAAAAAAATTAAAAGTGTATCTACGGATTACTAAAGAGAATACATAAACCATTATACATGTTAAAAAAACTGGTGCAGCACGTTTGGGCATTTTTACCTGTTTAGTATTCAAAATCCACATAACGTTAAATATAACATATATATCCACATTAATTATATAGGTATTCTTTTTGGTTAATTTTAATTTATTTTATATTTTTTTGATTAATTTATTTTCTCGGGAACAGACATTCAAGTGCCAGGAGAGCACTAAGTGAGTCGCTTAGATATATAATATAATTTTACTAATTTTAATGTACTATACCACTATTTAAGACAACGCATGATACATTTAAATAGTTTGTCTCAAAAATTGAGAAAAAATAAGTTGAGTCTTTATAAACAAATTTAAATCATTGCATCTCTTTTTCATTTAGAATATCATTGGAAAATTTAATGAATGAACTAAAATTCTAGATCACTTTTATTTATTTGTATTCATAAATTAAATTGAACATATATTTTGAGAATGTCATGCACAACTTCTTATTGTAACACCATATTGTGTTACGGAGCGATCTTAGAAGATTATTCAATAGAGGAATATACTAGTTGTACATATAATTTAGTCAAAAACTTAGTAATTTCATATAAAAAATATATTCTCAACAGCTTATAGACCACAAATATAATGGTAAACAGAATAATTTAACGGAATATTATAACAAATATGATATTATACTAATACAGTGATAACTCTTTATAACGAATCTGAAAGGACCAAGAGATTTCTTTCGTTAAAGAGAGTTTTCGTAATAAAGAGGGTTTAAAAAAAAACAAAATTTTTGTTAGAAATTACGTCAATAATAAAATTAATATATTCAATATCGATAATAATGGTATTATTACGATATTATAAGTAGATAATGAACAATTTTAATCGTTCTTGGAAATTTCGGCATTTTTGCCGATTATTTTTATAATTATTAATTTATAATACTTAACAGTTAAATTGTGTTATGAAATATAAAATATTGTTTCATTATTGAGAGTGACTATACGTTATAAAGAATGAATTGACTAATGGGTTGTAAAGCAAACCAACCATTATTATGTAATGTTTACGTTATATAGAGTTTTTCGTTGTAAAGAGTTTCGTTATAAAGAGTTTTCACTGTATATTGTTAAAGTTAACCAAATTCACTGTTTTCTCAGGTTATGAAATATATTCTATTTGGATTTAATTCTTCAAAAATGAAATTTAAGTAACTCACCATTTTTTCTACTTCGTACATAAGACTTTAGAATTTCATGAAGCTGTTCTGTGAAAAATAAAAATAAATCTTGATTAAAAAAACAAAATTAATATCTATTTATAAGTACCTGCATATAGCAAAAGAAATTTAAAAAAAAAATATGTTTATTCAACGAAACTTACATGAACTGTAAACATACGATATAGAATTTTTTTTATAAATCCGTTCAAACCAATGTAAATATACATTGGTACCTACTAAATAACATATCAAGTCATAATTCATAAGTATAAATTATAACAACATAATACATTAATAAATATTTTTAAATTTAAGTAAAAAATGTTCGATATTTTAAATGTATTATTTAATATTGTTTGATAATTATTATAAATTATAATAAATTATATATAATATTTATTGTAAATTATATTTAAACAGTAGTGTTATTATTTATTATTATGCGTTTACATTTAAATGTAAATACTGAATACTGCAATGCAAATTTCAAGGGGTAACAACAAGCACAGCTACATCGAGAATTCGATTTATTTAAAATCATTAAGGTACATAATATGATTGTGTATTTATTATGATTTGTTGGATAATATGAAAAATTATTCAACAAATTTTAATTTATTAACACATGTGAATATATTTTTTTACTATGAAAAATTTAAACATAAACATCCTTCGAAATTGAAGATCAGCAAATGTTTTCTAATTAATACTATAAAACGTGTCTTAAGATATAAAAAATTTAAACATAACATTGTAAAATCAATAGATTCATCAATCTTCCCAATAACAAAACATTAAAGCTTTAACACTTTATTTTCGCTTAAATTGTTGTTATTCTAAGGACAAACAATCAAGATGGCCTACTCAACTGCATACATATTAAAAATTGAAATATTATTTAATTTTATAATAATTTATTTATATTTTATTATAATTTGTCATATTATTGTTTATAAATATATAGGTACTATTAAAATGAACTTGATTGATCAAAGATTAAAAATACAATATGTTAACCTGTAAAAAAGAAATTGTTTAATTATTTAAAAGTGGCGCAAATTACAATTTTTGAAGGTACACGATAGCGCAGATATATAATGCCTTTTTATTTAGTTCTATGTGTCGCAAACTATAACCTGAAAAAGTGGTGCAAATTACATATTATATATTTTTTTCTTTAGGTTATTTTTGATGCAAATTACATACACCCATGTTTTTAAATATCTTTCCCTAAACCTAAAACTCATTGTTATTTATTATTTATTGTCATTTATCAAACCTAATCGTTGTACAAAACAGTATAGGTTGTAGATTAGTGAAATTACTTAATAAAAAATAATAATATTCTTAAACTTCTATTAGAACAATTTATGTGGAATATTATTTTAAGTTTTCAAGTTTTTCTACATAGTCTTAAATTTTATTTTTAAATACATATAAACATCTTAAATTCAGCATAAACATTTTAAACAATTCATTGAGAAAAAAACGATAATTTAAGTAACAATAGAATTTTTTTAAATAACTTATAAAGATACAAAATATTTTAAAAAATATAATAGATATGTATAAGAAATTCTAGTATTAACATTTAATGAGAATAATTTATTAATCATAACAAAATAACAAAAACGATTTTGTCGAAAACTGATTTTCATCAAAATTATTCCATAATTCATATTTATTAAAAAGCGTACTTAGTATTTTTCACTTTTGACTCCCTCCCCTTCAACAATACTAACTATACTAACTAGATTCCTACTTTTCTATAACAACATTTTTAAGCATTTTTACTATTCAAAAATGTAACATACACAAAATTAAATAAATAAAAACATTTTTTTTTAAAAACACGCATAAACACAAATGTTCAAATTATTTGTTTTATTAATAACGATTAATAATTAATAAATAAAAGTAAATACATCATTTAAAATTGTTTTTACAATAAAATATAATTTCACAAGAGTAATTGATTATTACAACTTTAAGTAGAAACAATATCTCGAAAATTTTATTTAATTGTTAAAATGAAAATTATATTATTACTAGTTTTGAGTATATCATTGTATCTTCCATCGAATACACAAGGTAAATAAATAGTTTTTTTTATTAGAATTGCAATATTATTAATTGTATTAAAACTTACTAAATTATTAAATAAGTTAGGTAAATGGTTATAATATAGTTTAAGCGGAGTAACTATGAATTGATTTTACAATGATGTGTGATATTTTATGTATCTGTTCGCTATATTTTGAAGCAGTAAAAAAGCTTCGATCTTCGACTTCGATGACTTTTCTAATACAAAATTGCATCTTGTTGTTACATAGGGTTAAAAATAAACAATTTTTAGTAATTTCATTAATTTAGTATAACAATTTGATCAAAACTGGAGTTCTTACGCAAAACTGATTTTAAACAAAATCAATATTAATATTTTGTCATAATTCAAAAACTATGTTATTTATAGACATCTGAAATTTAGTTTAGTTTAATGTCTCTCAAAAACGTATTCTCGCTCAAAAATCTTAAAAAAAGGCTACTTATAAGTTTTTTTATATTGGAATAAAAAAAAGTTGATGGTACATCTGCACTGATTTTTCATAGATATTTAAACGGAGAATAGCAATTTTAGATAGACATTTTGTTGTAATTCAAAAATATTGATATTTGAAACTTATATGTATATGATTATATTTTATAATCCTTAACGACATTATCAAAATATTTAAATTGATTTTAAGCTATTAATTTAAAATTGATAAAAACAATATAAATATAATATAAAATATACTTGGTGAAATAAGCTGATTGACCGACTCCACTCAAAATCATTTTTCGTATAGAATTATTTATCTTTGAATTACAATTTAACACTTCGATAACATTTACCTAAACAATGATGAGATACATCTGACAGCTACTACACAGCAGAGTAGTTAAAGACAACTTGCTCCTTTTTTAAATATTAAAAATAATATTTTTTTCACTTTATGATTTAATGGATTTATTAAATATTTATTTTTAAGATGATTGCCCAAGCGAAATAATTTGCATAATAACTGGAAGAATCTGGTTAAGTACTTTTAAATTCAATGTATCCACTTTGCCAGAAGATTGTGGTATATTTACTGTAGGTAATTATGCTTTTGACCGTGATGATGGCACTAATTCCCATTTCATGGAATCAGATAAAGGTAATTATAAACAACTTAAATACACGAACATAATATGTTTATAGTATAGGTCTCACTGTCTCACTGTTTTCTTGTATTTTCTGTTTGCAATACTTTTCAATTGTTATACATATGAAACAATCTGTTTATTAAAGTCCATTATTTATAAAAACAAAACAAAAATAAACTAGCAAATAACAAACATTCGAAGACATTTCGTTGTGACATATTTATTTAAAAAACATTAAGAGTATTTTATAACATTATTTTCAACATACTTAAACGAAAACGTATGTGAATATTTTTATAATCTAAAACCTAAATACTGTTCTTAAATATTGTGCCATAAATTAAACATCAAATTATGACGAATAGATGAGTGTATTACAAACGATTATTCATATGTATGACTATTATGAGATACATCTAGTAATTTATTTCATGATAACTCAAGCATTAATGTTAGCAATAATAAATTAATAATTCATTATTTGATGTTTATTTGTCAATATTTATCAAAACTTGTTTTTTAAAATAGACAATGACTAAAGAAAATATTAAAATATATTAAAAAAAAAAAAAAAAAACAAATGAATAATAATCTTGGCCATTATTTTCTGTATCAAAACTGTTGGTGAACCATTGAAATATTAATTTAACAAAACTATGGAAGTGATACTGATGGTTAGAAGTGACGTAAACTAAACACGAGTACAGTAGTTTATTGTGTGTGTGTGTGTGTGTGTGTGTGTGTGTGTTATAAATGTCAAAAATATATAAAACCGTAATTTATAAATATCAATTCATACTAAATATTATAAACATACTGTATCTTATTATATTACAATTTTGATGATTAAAGGTGTCGTAAAGAGCTTGACTAAACTTAACAAAATTGTTTACACGCGCATTGGGTTCCAATATACTGATAATTGGCCCTCAATATTTGAAGCAGACGAGAGTTCTACAAATTATCAGTCAGAAACAATAGATCCATTAGTCACTTTTTTAAATGCATTCAATATTAGTGGTATTTTCATTAATATGGATACCATTTATGTAAGTAAAATAGAAAATAATTTAATTAAATCATAGTTTTAAACTTTTAAAGTTCTAATATAATAATTATATATGATATTTTTTTGTATCATCAACTTTTATAGATGTAAAAATGCTTAGATTTTCAATTACTAGAATACCGCCCATGTTATTATAGTCAAATTGATTTTAGTATATTTAACTATAGCAAAACAAACTCTATGCTCAGATTTGGATACATCCATATATATTTTGGTGAAGTTAGGGAATGTGTTTTGAATCATATTTTTAAATTGAGAGGTAATTATTTCCGGTTTTTCTTTCGTATTTATTAAAGTTTAGAAGTTCAGTATTTAATTTTAGTTCCCATTTCCATAATGGTAAGGTTTGGAACTTTATTCTGTTTATAACTGAGTTGTGGATGTCCATACATTGTTGTAATTTGTCAAATATGTCATGTTTAGTTGGTGTTTCTTGGAGGTCGTTAAGATATATCTACCATTATAAAATATGTTATATGACTGATAAAATAAAGTTCAATGATGATATTCAATGAAATTTAGTCGTTTTAGAATTCAATAACATTTTTTTATTAACTTGTATTTTAAAAGTTTTAGTTATAAAATAGTTCGTTTAAAATAACCGTAAACAGAACTGACATTTTTCATCAATTTTCTGATCAGCTCTTTTATAAGAATATTATACCTTCAGAAAATATTTAATAATATTTCTAGCTTATCTTAATAAGTATTTTAAAATAATTCTTTAAGAACATAACCTGGTTTTGCATTACTGCAATAATATAATTCTCTAGTCACTAATATCAAGTAATGATAAATGATAGGCCATGTCCTGTGACACTAACTCATATCATTGTAACTCATTGTTAAAAATAAAATTTATTCAGCGTTAAATAAATACTTTTTTTTAAATATGAATATATTACATAAAACTAACACTTATTTTGATTAAATGGTAAATTTTTAAGGATGGCTATGCAGATTATCCCAAAAAAATTTCTACTTTTGTCACCAAAGTCAAACAATCAGTAAAACGTGATCTAAAATTCGGTTTAGAAGTAGATTCATCGACCTATAAAAACTTTTCAATATCTGAGTGTAAGTAAACTATATCTAATATAGTAATATCAATATTGCTACTTATAATGACAATAAGTTATTTTTATTCTCTATATATTTATTTTGTATATAAATTATTTTTTATATTCCAATTATGTTCTTCAAGATTTTGATTTTTCAATAACAAATAAAGTGTTGGATATTTATATAATTGATTTTTCACTCTTAAACGAATGTGATTCAGATGGTCATAAATATGGTTTAGCTCCAATAGAATGCAAAAATCCAAATATGACGACTATGGTACGTAATTATATTTAAAAATAGTTACATGTTTCAATTTTTAAAAATAAAACATTATTTATGAACTTTATTAGGATCAAGTGACTGCTGCTGTAACTAATTCATCCATGGATCAATCGAAAATTTATTGTCTTGTAGCAACATCAGCAATTCTTCCCGAGGGTCAAATCTTAAACAAAAAGCGAATTACAACAGTTTCTACGGTATGATTAATTTTATATTACATATTTATTTAATGATGGCTAGTCAATATATGTTTAAGAATCAACTTAACCTGGAATTACTAAAATATTCATACGATAATTTAATTTTTTTTAAATTGAACAAACTGTGCCGAGTTATTTTACATTTAATCAGAATACATTATAAGAAGACTTATTCCACTCCCGTAAAAAATAAACATGTAAAGAAAAGTGTTTACTATTACATATCCATTAAAATATTAACAATTTCACATTCATTTTTTTTTTTTTTTAGCTAGCTTTAACATAAAATATTAATTAAAGAGATCCGATATGATACCCAAGCGGTATAACAATTTGAATCCACAAAAATGTCGGCGTGAACAGTCCCAAAATGTCTATTTTTTAACTTTTCTCCGAAACTATTATAGTTAAAAAGCTGGTTGATAGTTCATTAAAGGAATTATCAAGTAGATACAAAATGTGAGATTAAAAATTTTCAAAAAAAAAAAATTATTTAATTTAATAAATATGTAATTATTTTTCGCTGGATTTTCATTTAGCGTGGTAGATTTTCGAAACTGGAGAACGGATTTTGTTATTTGGAGTCCTGTTAAATTTATATTAGCTAGGAGAAGTGCTGTGAAGATTTTCAGAAATTACGATTAACTCACTACAAAGCTATAAAGCTGAAAAACTTAAAAACGCCAAATAAAATATGTTTTAATTTTTTTTTTTTTTTGAGCTCTGTAGTGAAAAATTATAAAAGATAAAGTTCTGAAAATGTGAATCTAACAAGACCCCAAATAACAAAATCCGCACTCCGGTTTCAGAGATCTATCTTACTAAATGAAAATGAAATACATCATACATACATATTACATACCATTAATTAATTTCTAAAAATTGAAAATCAAGAAAGTTTTCATGCCGATCTCTGACTTTGCAATCGTTTTTATTTTTATGTCTGCTATCACTTTTTGAAGTAGTAATAATGCTTTGATTTTTTACTTCAGCCTCAGAGAAATAAAATTAATCTAGCTAGTACTTTGGGGAGTCAAAGTTAAAAAATTTCCAGTAGTTTTCTAAAGTGTCAGGAAAATCTTTTGACAAAATTGATTTTTTATTTTGCTGTAACTCAAAAACAAACTATTTTAAAATTATCACTAGATGTTTATATTCGCGTTATATATTTACGATTAAATTTTCAAAATATTTTCACTTTTTTAAGCTACTTGAAGATAATTAAAATTTTCGATTTTTCTACAAAGTTGAAATGTTTTTGAAAATATGTCATCATCTTGAAACTTTTGCAAGGTATTTTGAAGTTGAAAATTCATAAAATTTTTGTTATTTATACCTAAGGTTTAAAAAAACAAACACAAGGTTCTCCAAACCTTTTTCTTTAAATAACCGTAAAAAAAAAATACTAACGTCAATCCAGAAAAAAAATTTATAAGCGTATCAAAATTAATTTTTTTTTTAAATCGAGTAAAATAACAATATATTACAATTTAAATATAGGTAAATACGTATATCCCTACTAATCGTCCTAGACTGACAAATCATCTCCGTTCAGAATCGTTTTTCGTATACACTGATACCTGTCATTGCATTCTAATTTAACATATTCATTATAGTGACCTACTGTCCATCTCTACTAATTATACAGCAAAGCAATACCCACACTTTATTTTAACAACATTTTTGATAAAAATTTTTATTTTTACTTTTTGTATAAAGAACAAATTGATAATTAGTTATAATATTTAAAAATTAAATAATCATTATTTTTAATACTTATAATTAAGTAAGTAATTAAAACGTCAAAATTAAAAATATTGTCAATTTAATGAACTAAGCATGAGATTTATTTTATATCCTTTACATAAAAACAATTAACATATTAATTTAAATACCGCACATAACTGTATTTTTTTTAAATATTTTTAAAGCAGGGTTTAAATATTTCTGTCTTTAAATTTTATGATTTTGTGTTTCTTAGTAAAAATGACTATCTCGTTTTTATTACAGCTTTGTAACGGTACCAGTGACAGTTCATTAAATACAAGTACATGGTGTTCGAATCCTTCTGAACTTTCATATCAACAAGTAAATACATTATCATAATCTCATTATGCAAAATGTAAATGGTTGTGTCCTCGATGATTGATTATTTGACGGACTCTTATAATAGTCACAGAAAAAGCTTGCAATACATACAGATGTAGTTCAAATAGTGAAAAACAAAGTGTGAAATGTAATAAATTGAATTGTATTGAAGAAAAAAAAATGAATAGAGCTGGAGGATATTTATAAACTAAAACTTAAATTAATAGATTATAGCTTAATATTAATGGTGAAACGTCATAACATCTTGGTCAAAATATCCCCGACAAAGTATCCCAAAAACAAAATATCCCACGTAAATATAAATTCAAAATTTAAACATTTTTATAAAAGTTACATAGATATTAATATAGTATAATTATTATTAAAGTTTATAAAATACAAAATAATTAATAAAATGATATGCTGTTCGTCAAAAAGTATTATGCTTATTATAAATATTATAATACTAAGTTATGTGCTATTGCTTTTATGTATTTTTTGTTAATCGTTACAATTACAATTGTAGTCTCTTACAATAGTATTTATTCACTCATCTAAATTTTTATATTTTCGTACCATTATCAAAATAACACACATTCACTTTAGATAAAATTAGATCATTACTTCTTATCGCAACTTTTATAATAAAGGTTAATATTTTAAATTATTATTTAAGCGGGATATTTTGGTTTAGGGATATTTTGTCGGGGATATTTTGAGTAGTCGATATATCTAAAAAATAATTTTTACTTTTCGGACGTCCGGCGATTTCTTCGATTTCCATCGGTTCTGATTCCTAAAAACGACCAATTATTCAATGAATCATGGTTACATTTGATGCATTATGGAAACACTATCATTTCCTATGCGTATTCGCGAAACATTCACTGTATTTATAACGTGAGAGGAGAATGAGTTTGGAAGAAAATGTTATCGCAAAAAAAGTAAAATCTTGAGGGCATGACGAACAATCTCATTGTTTTCCAATGTGTTTTCTTATAATCATAGCTAAGCTATAAATTTATCTATTGTTAATACATATCCGGTCCGAAAGAGTCTCCGTTTGTTGATTGATAAACAGGATCTCTTTGTATAGTTATAGAACATGTCAGTGATATACACAGATAAAGGTAAGAAAGAAAAAAACAGTATTGAATTTGTTTCTATGTTTTATCTACTTCTTTAATAAGTAGTGGATAATAGTTATAGCAATAATAACAATCATTAGATTCTGAGACGAGCAATGAATATATTTATTTTATAATGACGATGTTTTTGTTAGTGTTTCCTATACATGATATAATTTTGAAATATTTAAATTATTTTTGAGCTATTAGTGGAACCTTTTTTTTAGATTAGTTTTATTCACGATATTTTTTATAAAAGCTTATATGTAGTAATAAATTTGGATAAATTTTAATCTCGAAAATTAAAAATGCATACATTTTTTAATATTTATACCTAAGAAATAAAATTTAAAACAATAGTCATAAAAATGTTTACAACCTATAGTTCTTTATATAACAGAACACATACAATTAATTGAATTAAAATTTAGCACATCTTTTACAGTAACCAACTCTACGTCCAATTTACAGCTAAATGGTACCAACTTTTTCCTTTTTTTTGAAATATTATTTTGTTGTTTATTTTAGGGTGGTTACGCAAAAAAACACTACAAAGGAATAGTAATACTGCAACTTGATACAGATGATTATGATGATACATGTGGTTGTGGTCTATTTCCAGTGACAAATATATTTATTAATGGATGGAAATCAAGTAGTTTTTCACCGTGTGCTAAGATAGATCAAATTACGCAGTCTTAATTAAAAATGTATAAATAAAACTATAACTATTACGCTATACAGTAATAATAATTAATAGATATTCATCAATATTCTTACTAAATGTTCATAAATAAAGGTGTTTAAATCATTAAAAATATTAATGTATCTAGCTACTTCTACTATAATGTGTACTTCTGTTCAAAAATTATAACTTTTATCTACATTAAACTATGCCTAAAAATACCTAACCAGAAAAATATGCCTAAAGTTCAATATTAAAATTAAAATTTTCAAGTATAAGCATGGATTCATTTGGAATGGGGTAGTTAATGAACTATTAGGAACATCCGAAAAAATATTGTATTTGTATAGATAATCAAATATAATTTAATATTCACCAACATTTAAGTTTTATAATAATTCTAGACTAACCAATATTATTTCCTAAACTATTTTTTTATTATTATTATTATTTGTTTCTAATATGATTTTGTACAATTTAGTCATAAATTATAATATATTTTTTATTTATTACATTGAAGTAGATACATTAAATACTTATGACTTAAAATTAATTCAGAAAAATAAACATCATGTTAGAGCATTAATAATGCCTAAACTACCAAAAAACTTATCAGAATTACATGCAGCTTTTGATTTTAACATCAAATACAAACAAATTAATTATTTATATTGATCAATGATGAAACTAATAAAAAATAATATTTGCATGTGCTATTAATTTAAAAAAATGTATTACGTGTGTATCAGTGGCGTACCCAGGGAAGAGGATACACAGTGTGATACAAATATACAATATACATTGACGGGTGTTTTAAAGGCTGCTCAATAAATATGTTGTCGTAAATAAAGTTGTCCATCAGCAAAACTTTTTTTTCATATTTAACCGACAGCAAAGGAGTTTCTGTTTGAAAAATACTACTTCTATGCTGCTATCGTTTATTGGTAAATAAAGTTTATAAATTTACACAATAAAAACATACAAAATACATAGAACGAATCGATAAAATCTGGGTGATTGTGGCACCTTGCCTGAGAAAATGCTAAAATGGCCACCAATGGTTAGGAGCGAGTCCAGATGAAGTCCTAGTTATTGCAACTTTCAAAAAACACCGGATAATGATACGAATATTTCTTAGTTAGCCTGATGGCGTCAGTTTTGTGTCGTGCTAGCTGAAGACCATGGTCACCCATCCAGGCACCAATGGCGTCCAATGTGCGGTTGACCACACGAGCCAGACCATCTGATTTCTGTGCAACAAGTAGTAGAGCAAGATCGTCAGTAAACCCGACGAGCTAAATCCTTTCCGGTACGTCCATCTTAGGAATATCATCATAATACACATTCCTCGTCGTGGAGACGAGGACTGACCCTTTCGAGACACCCACTATGTCCAGTCTATCAGCGCTGATTCCATTTGGTGTTCTTATAGTAAGTGTACGTTTCTCCGTGTATGACCGTAAAATTTTAACTAGATAGCGAGGAACCTCACCCAAGTGCTCCCATGGTACGGAGTTGTTGGCATTCTGGACGTCAATGTCATTACACATAGCTCTTATTGTTGCGAGGGACCGTGATTGACCTACCTTAGCCAGATCGAGAACCTTATTGATAGCGTCTTTGGTGGAGAAACCCCTCCAGAAACCAAACTGGTTAGTACTGAGTCCACCCGTCTGGTTGAGGTACTTGTTAAGCCTTAGTTAGAGAATCGTCTCAAATAATTAACCAGTGGTGTCTTCTCATGGAGCAGTGACCCCTCGTCCATCATAGGAGAGAGTCCATCATAGTCATACTTGCGTGAAGCCCATCTAAGTTGGTCACCCGTCTTATCATTATCATCGTTATGAGCTTGCAAGTAGGGGATAATGTTAAATACGATGTAGTTATGGTCACTACCAGAGTAGTCGTCGAGGACCTACCAATACAACTATCAGCACAACCTAGGATTTCATTTAGGACAAGCATAATTTAAGAAAATTCAATCATTTGGTCTATTTAATAAATACAAAAATAAAAACTTTGAAATAGGAAATAGTTTTATAATATGATAATGAATGGATAAAATATACCTAATATTTATAATTTTTATTTTTATTGTATATAAATAAATGCATATAGGTTGAGGTAAATTTACATTTTTTGTATTGGTTAAAATGTATATGATAAATATGGTATGTATTCCAATCGTGTTATTTTCTTTGATTGCAGCCGCTGTATTTGTTCTTCGGTTTCTTTTTATTTGTTAAAGATATAATTTCTAGCATTAATTATATAACAACCTCTAATTTCAGTTGATGATTATGAATTTATAATTTATCATTATTTATATAATTATATATCTTATGTTACATTATTGTCTTATATATGCTGAATATCCTTTAATATAATGCAATATTACGGAAATATGCTAAAATATTCTATAATATGTACTATAAACTAAAATATTCTGAGATATTCTCTGAAGTCAAAATATGCACTAATATGAAAAAAAACTGTTTTTGACAGATTCTACAGATTATCAAATGCAAACATTTCTTACTCCCATCAAACAGCATACGCTTGTTAAAAATATGTTTTTGCATAAAAATCCGGACTCTAGTTATTATAAATGATATTATTAACAATGCTGATGATACATTTAAAATCGAAATAATAAAATAATTTATCTAAAATTTAATAATAAAAATTAAAAAAAAAAGTATTGAAATATTTCATCTAAAAGTTAGATTGTTTATAATTTATTATATTAATATATTGTTACCATTTTTTTATAATTTCTTATTTACTCATGTGCAATATAATTTCATACCATGATATTTATTTATTTTTAATAAATGTACATTACAAATGTTCAAATTATTTGTTTTAATTGATAACAATATTAATTAAATAATTAATAAATAATAAATTAAATTAAATACATCATTTAAAATTGTTTTTACAATAAAATATAATTTCGCAAGAGTAATTGATTATTACCACTTTCAGTAGAAAAATATATTGAAAATTTTATTTAATTGTTAAAATGAAAATTATATTATTACTAGTTTTGAGTATATCATTGTATCTTCCATCGAATACACAAGGTAAATAAATAGTTTTTTTTATTAGAAATGCAATATTCTTAATTGTACTAAAACTTTCAAAATTATTAAATAAGTTAGGTAAATGGTTATAATATAGTTTAAGCGGAGTAACTATCAATTGATTTTACAATGATGTGTGATATTTTATGTATCAGTTCGCTATATTTTGAAGCATTAAAAAGCTTCGATTTTCGACATCAATGACTTTTCTAATACAAAATTGAATCTAGTTGTTACATGGGGTTAAAAATAAACAATTTTTAGTAATTTCAACAATTTAGTATAACAATTTTATCAAAACTGGAGTTCTTACACAAAACTGATTTTTAACACAATCAATATTAATATTTTGTCATAATTCAAAAACTATGTTATTTATAGACATCTAAAATTTAGTTCAGTTTAATGTCTCTCAAAAACGTATTCTCGCTCAAAAATCTTAAAAAAAGGCTGCTCCTAAGTTTTTTTATATTGGAATAAAAAAAAGTTGAGAGTACATCTGCACTAATTTTCATGGATATTTAAACGGAGAATAACAATTTTAGATAGGCATTTTGTTGTAATTCAAAAATATTGATGTTTGAAACTTTTATCTATATGATTATATTTTATAATACTTAATGACATTATCAAAATATTTAGATTGATTTTAAGCTATTAATTTATAATTGATAAAAACAATATAAATATAATATAAAATATAGTTGGTGAAATAAGCTGATTGACCGACTCCAATCAAAATCATTTTTCGTATAGAATTATTTATCTTTGAATTACAATTTAACACTTCGATTACATTTACCTAAACAATGATTAGATACATCTGACAGCTACTACACAGCAGAGTAGTTAAAGACAACTTGCTCTTTTTTTATATATTAAAAATAATATTTTTTTCATTTTATGATTTAATGGATTTATTGAATATTTATTTTTAAGATGATTGCCCAAGCGATATAATTTGCATAATAACTGGAAGAATCGGGTTAAGTACTTTTAAATTCAATGTATCCACTTTGCCAGAAGATTGTGGTATATTTACCGTAGGTAATTATGCTTTTGACCGTGATGATGGCACTAATTCCCATTTCATGGAATCAGATAAAGGTAATTATAAACAACTTAAATACACGAACATAATATGTTTATAGTATAGGTCTCATTGTCTTACTGTTCTCTTGTATTTTCTGTTTGCAATACTTTTCAATGGTTATACATATGAAACAATCTGTTTATTAATATCCATTATTTATAAAAACAAAACAAAAATAAACTAGCAAAGAACAAACTTTCGAAAACATTTCGTTGCGACATATTTATTTAAAAAACATTAAGAGTATTTTATAACATTATTTTCAACATACTTAAACGAAAACGTATGTGAATATTTTTATAATCTAAAACCTAAATACTGTTCTTAAATATTGTGCCATAAATTAAACATCAAATTATGACGAATAGATGAGTGTATTACAAACGATAATTCATATGTATGACTATTATGAGTTACATCTAGTAACTTATTTCATAATAACTCAAGCATTAATGTTAACAATAATAAATTAATAATTCATTATTTGATGTTCATTAGTCAATATCTATCAAAACTTGTTTTTTAAAAAAAACAACGGCTAATGAAAATATTAAAATATATTTAAAAAAAAAAACGACAAATGAATAATGATCATTGCTATTATTTTCTGTATCATTACTGTTGGTGAACCATTGAAATATTAATTTAACAAAAATATGGAAGTGATATTGATGGTTAGAAGTGACGTAAACTAAACACGAGTACAGTAGTTTATTGTGTGTGTGTGTGTGTGTGTGTGTGTGTGTGTGTGTGTTATAAATGTCAAAAATATATAAAACCGTAATTTATAAATATCAATTCATACTAAATATTATAAACATACTGTATCTTATTATATTACAATTTTGATGATTAAAGGTGTCGTAAAGAGCTTGACTAAACTTAACAAAATTGTTTACACGCGCATTGGGTTCCAATATACTGATAATTGGCCCTCAATATTTGAAGCAGACGAGAGTTCTACAAATTATCAGTCAGAAACAATAGATCCATTAGTCACTTTTTTAAATGCATTCAATATTAGTGGTATTTTCATTAATATGGATACCATTTATGTAAGTAAAATAGAAAATAATTTAATTAAATCATAGTTTTAAACTTTTAAAGTTCTAATATAATAATTATATATGATATTTTTTTGTATCATCAACTTTTATAGATGTAAAAATGCTTAGATTTTCAATTACTAGAATACCGCCCATGTTATTATAGTCAAATTGATTTTAGTTTAGATTTCATTTTCAATTTAAATGATAGTCTTAAAATTAGGTATTACATTTAAATAATTTTTACGTTCATTTTTTATTATTATTTTACAATTTTTTAATAAGTTTTGTGGTACTTAAGAATTCGATGATTCTAGAGGCTTGGTCTTCATCAAGTGCTCCTACTATGTGAAGTGGCGTGTTTAAGCTGTTGCGTAGTTGCATGTTGATGAGTATTGTTGCAATATGTCTAATATGTGTTTGATGTTTTGTCGCATATTAGTTGAGGCTTTTTGTTAATTAAATACGTATATGTATGGAAGGAGTGTCCAATGCTGACTCGACTGATTGCGATGTCTTGACGTCTGTAGAAAAAGATAGGAATGTGTCATCTTTTGATTGTTTTTTCTATTTCTTTAAGTTTGTTGGATGATGGTATTGAGTTCCAGTGGTTTAGCCAAGATGCAAGAAATTTTTTGTTAATTTAATTTTTTATGTCGTTAAAATAATATAAAATATGTTATATGACTGATAAAATAAAGTTCAATGATGATATTCAATGAAATTTAGTCGTTTTAGAATTCAATAACATTTTTTTATTAACTTGTATTTTAAAAGTTTTAGTTATAAAATAGTTCGTTTAAAATAACCGTAAACAGAACTGACATTTTTCATCAATTTTCCGATCAGCTCTTTTATAAGAATATTATACACTCAGAAAATATTTAATAATATTTCTAGCTTATCTTAATAAGTATTTTAAAATAATTCTTTAAGAACATAACCTGGTTTTGCATTACTGCAATAATATAATTCTCTAATCACTAGTATCAAGTAATGATAAATGATAGGCCATGTCCTGTGACACTAAATCATATCATTGTAACTCATTGTTAAAAAAAAAATCTATGCAGCGTTAAATAAATACTTATTTTTAAATATGAATATATTACATAAAACTAACACTTATTTTGATTAAATGGTAAATTTTTAAGGATGGCTATGCAGATTATCCCAAAAAAATTTCTACTTTTGTCACCAAAGTCAAACAATCAGTAAAACGTGATCTAAAATTCGGTTTAGAAGTAGATTCATCGACCTATAAAAACTTTTCAATTTCTGAGTGTAAGTAAACTATATCTAATATAGTAATATCAATATTGCTACTTATAATGACAATAAGTTATTTTTATTCTCTATATATTTATTCTGTATATAAATTATTTTTTATATTCCAATTATGTTCTTCAAGATTTTGATTTTTCAATAACAAATAAAGTGTTGGATATTTATATAATTGATTTTTCACTCTTAAACGAATGTGATTCAGATGGTCATAAATATGGTTTAGCTCCAATAGAATGCAAAAAACCAAATATGACGACTATGGTACGTAATTATATTTAAAAATAGTTACATGTTTCAATTTTTAAAAATAAAACATTATTTATGAACTTTATTAGGATCAAGTGACTGCTGCTGTAACTAATTCATCCATGGATCAATCGAAAATTTATTGTCTTGTAGCAACATCAGCAATTCTTCCCGAGGGTCAAATCTTAAACAAAAAGCGAATTACAACAGTTTCTACGGTATGATTAATTTTATATTACATATTTATTTAATGATGGCTAGTCAATATATGTTTAAGAATCAACTTAACCTGGAATTACTAAAATATTCATACGATAATTTAATTTTTTTTAAATTGAACAAACTGTGCCGAGTTATTTTACATTTAATCAGAATACATTATAAGAAGACTTATTCCACTCCCGTAAAAAATAAACATGTAAAGAAAAGTGTTTACTATTACATATCCATTAAAATATTAACAATTTCACATTCATGTTTTTTTAAATATTTTTTACATAATTTAATTTTATTTTAGATTCTTAACAGAGTGATTAATGTATTGATCTTATAATTATGTGTGTTTTTTTTTACTTTCTTGACTTTTAATCAAGTAAGTATGGTAATTGAAATGAAAACAGTCTTAACTTTTAAATCTTCTAGAATTTTTGTAAAATAAAAAAATGATAAAATTTTAACTCAATTGTAATGAGTAGGTGGATAATTAAGTTAACTTTAACATAAAATATTAATTAAAGAGATCCGATATCATACCCAAGCGGTATAACAATTTGAATCCACAAAAACGTCGGCGTGAACAGTCCCAAAATTTCTATTTTTTAACTTTTCTCCGAAACTATTATAGTTAAAAAGCTGGTTGATACCTCATTTGAAAAGAATTATCAAGTAGATACAAAATGTGAGATTAAAAATTTTCAAAAAAAATTATTTAATTTAGTAAATAGTTAATTTTTGCTAGATTTTCATTTAGCGTGGTAGATTACCGAAACTGGAGAACGTATTTTATTATTTGGGGTCTTGTTAGATTCACATTGGCTAGGAGAAGTGCTATGAAGATTTTCATAAATTTAACTTCAATTGTTAACTCACTACAAAGCTATAATGCTGAAAAACTTAAAAACACCCAATACAATATGGTTTAATTTTTTTTTTTGGAGCTCTGTAGTGAATAAATTATAAAAGATACAGTTCTGAAAATCTTCATTACACTTCTCCTAGCCAATGTGAATCTAACAAGATCCCAAATAACAAAATCCGCTCTCCGGTTTCAGAGATTTATCTTACTAAATGAAATTGAAAATGAAATACATCATACATACATATTACATACCATTAATAAATTTCTAAAAATTGAAAATCAAGAAAGTTTTCATGCCGATCTCTGACTTTGCAATCGTTTTTATTTCTATGTTTGCTATCACTTTTTGAAGTAGTAATAGTGCTTTAATTTTTAAATTCAGCCTCTCTTCGAGAATGAAAATTAATCTAGCTAGTACTTTGGGGAGTCAAAGTTAAAAAATTTCCAGTAGTTTTCTAAAGTGTCAGGAAAATCTTTTGACAAAATTGATTTTTTATTTTGCTGTAACTCAAAAACAAACTATTTTAAAATTTTCACTAGATGTTTATATTCGCGTTATATATTTACAATTAAATTTTCAATATATTTTCACTTTTTTAAGCTACTTGAAGATAATTGAAATTTTCGATTTTTCTACAAAGTTGAAATGTTTTTGAAATATGTCAACATCTTGAAACTTTTGCAAGGTATTTTGAAGTTGAAAATTCATAAAATTTTTGTGATTTATACCTAAGGTTTAAAAAAACAAACACAAGGTTCTCCGAACCTTTTTCTTTAAATAACCGTAAAAAAAAAATACTAACGTCAATCCAGAAAAAAAATTTATATGTATATAAAATTAATTTTTTTTTAAATCGAGTAAAATAACAATATATTACAATTTAAATATAGGTAAATACGTATATCCCCTACTAATCGTCCTAGACTGACAAATCATCTCCGTTCAGAATCGTTTTTTGTATACACTGATACCTGTCATTGCATTCTAATTTAACATATCCATTATAGTGACCTACTGTCCATTTCTACTAACTATACAGCAAAGCGATACCCACACTTTATTTTAACAACATTTTTGATAAAAATTTTTAGTTTTACTTTTTGAATAAAGAACAAATTGATAATTAGTTATAATATTTAAAAATTAAATAATCATTATTTTTAAAACTTATAAATAAGTAAGTAATTAAAACTTTAAAATTAAAAATATTGTCAATTTAATGAACTAAGCATGAGATTTAATTTATATCCTTTACATAAAAACAATTAACACATTAATTTAAATACCACACATAACTGTATTTTTTTTTAAATATTTTTTAAGAAGGGTTTAAATATTTCTGACTTTAAATTTTATGATTTTGTGTTTCTTAGTAAAAATGACTATCTCGTTTTTATTACAGCTTTGTAACGGTACCAGTGACAGTTCATTAAATACAAGTACATGGTGTTCGAATCCTTCTGAACTTTCATATCAACAAGTAAATACATTATCATAATCTCATTATGCAAAATGTAAATGGTTGTGTCCTCGATGATTGATTATTTGACGGACTCTTATAATAGTCACAGAAAAAGCTTGCAATACATACAGATGTAGTTCAAATAGTGAAAAACAAAGTGTGAAATGTAATAAATTGAATTGTATTGAAGAAAAGAAAATGAATAGAGCTGGAGGATATTTATAAACTAAAACTTAAATTAACAGATTATAGCTTAATATTAATGGTGACACGTCATAATATCCTGGTCATAATATTAGTATTTATTCACTCATCTAAATTTTTATATTTTCGTACCATTATCAAAATAACACACATTCACTTTAGATAAAGTTAGATTATTACTTCTTATCGCAACTTTTATAATAAAGGTTAATTTTTTAAATAATTATTTAAGCGGGATATTTTGGTTTAGGGATATTTTGAGTAATCGATATACTCGTATCTATAAAATAATTTTTAGTTTTCGGACGTCTGGCGATTTTTTCGATTTCCACCGTATCTGATTCCTAAAAACGACCAATTATTCAATGAATCATGGTTACATTTGATGCATTATGGAAACACTAACATTTTCTATGCGTATTCGCGAAACATTCACTGTATTTATAGTGAGTTTTAACTATCAAAATATGCGTTTCCATGGGCAATCTTTCCGTAGTTATTAATACCTTCAAAACACTCGAAAACGAAAACAAACCATAACAAACAATACTTCAGGTATTTGAGATAAAAAAATTTGCAGAGACAATCGTACCAACCCAACAACTGAAAATTTCGCCCTATTAAAAAAAAAAACGTTCTTTTTTGAAAACCTTTTACACTTAACGTGAGAGGAGGATGAGTTTGGAAGAAAATGTTATCGCAAAAAAAGCAAAAGCTTGAGGGCATGACGAACAATCTTACTGTTTTCCAATGTTTTTTTCTTATAATCATAGCTAAGCTATAAATTTATCAATTGTTAATACATATCCGGTCCGAAAGAGTCTCCGTTTGTTGATTGATAAACAGGATCTCTTTGTATAGTTATAGAACATGTCAGTGATATATACAGATAAAGGTAAGAAAGAAAAAAACAGTATTGAATTTGTTTCTATGTTTTATCTACTTCTTTAATAAGTAGTGGATAATAGTTATAGCAATAATAACAATCATTAGATTCTGAGACGAGCAATGAATATATTTATTTTATAATGACGATGTTTTTGTTAGTGTTTCCTATACATGATATAATTTTGAAATATTTAAATTATTTTTGAGCTATTAGTGGAACCTTTTTTTTAGATTAGTTTTATTCACGATATTTTTTATAAAAGCTTATATGTAGTAATAAATTTGGATAAATTTTAATCTCGAAAATTAAAAATGCATACATTTCTTAATATTTATACCTAAGAAATAAAATTTAAAACAATAGTCATGAAAATTTTTACAACCTATAGTTCTTTATATAACAGAACAGATACAATTAATTGAATTAAAATTTAGCACATCTATTACAGTAACCAACTCTACGTCCAATTTACAGCTAAATGGTACTAACTTTTTCACTTTTTTGAAATATTATTTTGTTGTTTATTTTAGGGTGGTTACGCAAAAAAACACTACAAAGGAATAGTAATACAGCAACTTGATACAGATGATCACGATGACACTTGTGGTTGTGGTCTATTTCCAGTGACAAATATATTTATTAATGGATGGAAATCAAGTAGTTTTTCACCGTGTGCTAAGATAGATCAAATTACGCAGTCTTAATTAAAAATATATAAAAAACTATAACTTTTACGCTATACAGTATTAATAATAAATTGATATTCATCAATATTCTTACTAAATGTTCATAAATAATGGTGTTTAAATCATTAAAAATTTTAATGTATCTAGCTACTTCTATTATAATGTGTACTTCTGTTCAAAAATTATAACTTTTATCTACATTAAACTATGCCTAAAAATACCTAACCAGAAAAATATGCCTAAAGTTCAATATTAAAATTAAAATTTTCAAGTATAAGCATGGATTAATTTGGGAGAGGGGAGTTAATGAACTATTAGCAGTATCCGAAAAAATATTGTATTTGTATAGATAATCAAATATAATTTAATATTCACCAACATTTAAGTTTTATAATAATTCTAGACTAACCAATATTATTTCCTAAACTATTTTTTTATTATTATTATTATTTGTTTCTAATATGATTTTGTACAATTTAGTCATAAATTATAATATATTTTTTATTTATTACATTGAAGTAGATACATTAAATACTTATGACTTAAAACTATTCAGAAAAATAAACATCATGTTAGAGCATTAATAATGCCTAAACTACCAAAAAACTTATCAGAATTACATGCAGCTTTTGATTTTAACATCAGATACAAACAAATTAATTATTTATATTGATCAATGATGACACTAATAAAAAAATAATATTTGCATGTGCTATTAATTTAAAAAAATGTATTACGTGTGAATCAATGGCGTACCCAGGAGAGGCCATCATAGTCATACTTGCGTGAAGGCCATCTAAGTTGGTCACCCGTCCTATCATTATCATCGTTATAAGCTCGCGAGTAGGGGATAATGCTAAATACGATGTAGTTATGGTCACTACTAGAGTAGTCGTCAAGGGCCTCCCAATACACCTATCAGCACAACCTAGGGTTGACAGATTTCATTTGGGACAAGCATAATTAAAGAAATTCCAATCATTTGGTCTATTTAATAAATACAAAACTAAAAACTTTGAAATTAGAAGTAGTTTTATAATATGATAATGTATGGATAAAATATACCTAATATTTATAATTTTAATTTTAATTGTGTATAAATAAATGAATATAGGTTGAGGTAAATTTACATTTTTTGTATTGGTAAAAATGTATGTGATAAATATTGTATGTATTCCAATCGTGTTATTTTCTTTGATTGCAGCCGCTGTATTTGTTCTTCGGTTTCTTTTTATTTGTTATAGATATAATTTCTAGCATTAATTATATAACAACCTCTAATTTCAGTTATATTTTTTGTATTATCTGTAGCATTTTTTGGTACGGAAAGTCCTGAGTCGGTAAAAAAGAGAATTAAGATATATTTTTTTTAAGTTTTATGGGACTAAGTATTAAAACGTTGACTAAATTAGTGCTGTGCTTAAAATTCCATGAGACTCAAATACTCAATTGGTCCTAAAAATTTTTATTGGAACTCCGTTTGTATATAGCCGCAACATGTATACATATTTTTTCATGTAATCTAAATGTGTTTTAATAATTTTATAATGATTAATATCTATCTTAAAATATTTCTATTAATATTTTAACGTGATGTCCTAAACGGCTATTATTATTATTATTACTATTGTAGTTATCTCGATAGTATCGCTGAGCCGCCAATCCTCCTATTATTTAGATAGTAATATTCCGGCTATGTCTGAAAATCTTTGACCACTCACTCTACGTTTTTAGTAACTTTTATATTAGTGACGATTGTTTTTTATATACTCGTATGTATAAATAGAGTACCAAATAGTCTTGAGAGTGGCAAGATACTGTTCCTAGTGAAATGTATTGTATCTATAATATAATATATTGTGCATTAATTATAAGTACGGATTATAATTGACTATTATGAATCTTATTTAATAAATAATAATATATATTGATTTCTTTTTTCTTTTACGTGCCCTTCAGCCTACAATAAATTAGTATATTTTGCTATTGTTTAAATAAAAATATTACATACACAAGGAACTTAACTAGTATCAAAATCGATTTTGTCGAAAACTGATTTTACATCAAAATTATTACATACATTCATATTTATTAAGAAGCGTACTTAGAATTTTTCACTTTTGAATCCCTCCCCTTCAACAATACTAACTAGATTCCTACTTTTCTATACCAAAATTCTCAAGCATTTTTACTGCTCAAAAATGTAACATACACAAAATTAAATAAATAAAAACATTTTTTTTTAAATACACGCATTGAAAACTCAAAATTGAATCACTCCACTCAATAACTAAAATAAATGGTTTAACATAATTTTAACTCATTTTTATATTTTTAAATTAATAAAAATAAAAATGAAACACACAGGCACACAGCACATTCAGTTATTATTAGAGTCCGGATTTATATTCTGTTAAAACGTTTGAAATATAATGTTTATATGCAGCTATAATTGATGAAATATTCCCAAAAATATTTTTAATATACTCAAAATATTCTGAAAATTATTGATAATACTAACTAATAAGTAAAAAAAAAAAAAGCAATATGATTGAATATGATGATTATGAATTTATAATTTATCATTATTTATATAATTATATATATCTTATGTTACATTATTGTCTTATATATGCTGAATATCCTTTAATATAATGCAATATTACGGAAATATGCTAAAATATTCTATAATAATATGTACCATAAACTAAAATATTCTGAGATATTCTCTGAAGTCAAAATATGCACTAATAAGAAAAAAAAACTGTTTTTGACAGATTCTACAGGTTATCAAATGCAAACATTTCTTACTCCCATCAAACAGCATACGCTTGTTAAAAATATGTTTTTGCATAAAAATCCGGACTCTTTTATTATAAATGATATTATTAACAATGCTAATGATACATTTAAAATCGAAATAATAAAACAATTTATCTAAAATTTAATAATAAAAATTAAAAAAAAAGTATTGAAATATTTCATCTAAAAGTTAGATTGTTTATAATTTATTATATTAATATATTGTTACCATTTTGTTATAATTTCTTATTTACTCATGTGCAATATAATTTCATACCATGATATTTATTTATTTTTAATAAATGTACATTACAAATGTTCAAATTATTTGTTTTAATTAATAACAATATTAATTAAACAATTAATAAATAATAAATAAAAGTAAATACATCATTTAAAATTTTTTTTTACAATAAAATATAATTTCGCAAGAGTAATTGATTATTACCACTTTAAGTAGAAACAATATATCGAAAATGTCATTTAATTGTTAAAATGAAAATTATATTATTACTAGTTTCGAGTATATCATTGTATCTTCCATCGAATACACAAGGTAAAAAAATAGTTTTTTTTATTAGAAATACAATAGTAATAATTGTATTAAAACTTACAAAATTATTAAATAAGTTAGGTAAATGGTTATAATATAGTTTAAGCGGAGTAACTATGAATTGATTTTACAATGATGTGTGATATTTTATGTATCTGTTCGCTATATTTTGAATCAGTAAAAAAGCTTCGATCTTCGACTTCGATGACTTTTCTAATACAAAATTGCATCTTGTTGTTACATAGGGTTAAAAATAAACAATTTTTAGTAATTTCATTAATTTAGTATAACAATTTGATCAAAACTGGAGTTCTTACGCAAAACTGATTTTTAACAAAATCAATATTAATATTTTGTCATAATTCAAAAACTTTGTTAATTATAGAAATCTGAAGATTAGTTTAGTTTAATGTCTCTCAAAAACGTATTCTCGCTCTAAAATCTTTAAAAAAAGGCTGCTCTTAAGTTTTTTTATATTGGAATAAAAAAAAGTTGATAGTACATCTGCACTAATTATTCATAGATATTGAAACGGAGAATAGCAATTTTAGATAGGCATTTTGTTGTAATTCAAAAATATTGATGTTTGAAACTTTTATCTATATGATTATATTTTATAATACTTAATGACATTATCAAAATATTTAGATTGATTTTAAGCTATTAATTTATAATTGATAAAAACAATATAAATATAATATAAAATATTCTTGGTGAAATAAACTGATTGACCGACTCCAATCAAAATCATTTTTCGTATAGAATTATTTATCTTTGAATTACAATTTAACACTTCGATTACATTTACCTAAACAATGATGAGATACATCTGACAGTTACTACACAGCAGAGTAGTTAAAGACAACTTGCTGCTTTTTTAAATATTAAAAATAATATTTTTTTCACTTTATGATTTAATAGATTTATTAAATATTTACTTTTAAGATGATTGCCCAAGCGAAATAATTTGCATATTAACTGGAAGAGTCTATTTAAGTGCTTTTGTATTCAATTTATCCACTTTGCCAGAAGATTGTGGTATATTTACTGTAGGTAAGTATGCTTTTGACCGTGATGATGGCACTGACTCCCATTTCATGGAATCAAATAAAGGTAATTATAAACAACTTAAAAACACGAACATAATATGTTTATAGTATAGGTCTCATTGTCTTACTGTTCTCTTGTATTTCCTGTTTGCAATACTTTTCAATAGTTATACAAATGAAACAATCTGTTTATTAATGTCCATTATTTATAAAAACAAATCAAAAATAAACTAGCAAATAACAAACTTTCGAAGTTATTTCGTTGCGACATATTTATTAAAAAACATTAAGAGTATTTTATAACATTGTTTTCAACATACGTAAACAAAAACATATGTGAATATTTTTATAATCTAAAACAGAATACCGTTCTAAAATATTGTGCCATAAATTAAACATCAAATTATGACGAATAGATGAGTGTATTACAAACGATTATTCATATGTATGACTATTATGAGATACATCTAGTAACTTATTTCATAATAACTCAAGCATTAATGTTAACAATAATAAATTAATAATTCATTATTTGATGTTTATTTGTCAATATTTATCAAAACTTGTTTTTTAAAATAGACAACGACTAAAGAAAATATTAAAATATATTAAAAAAAAAAAAAAAAAAAACAAATGAATAATGATCTTGGCCATTATTTTCTGTATCAAAACTGTTGGTGAACCATTGAAATATTAATTTAACAAAACTATGGAAGTGATACTGATGGTTAGAAGTGACGTAAACTAAACATGAGTACAGTAGTTTATTGTGTGTGTGTTTGTTATAAATGTCTAAAATATATAAAATCGTTATGAATATAAATATCAATTCATACTAAATATTATAAACGTACTGTATCTTATTATATTAAAATTTTGATGATTAAAGGTATCGTAACGAGCTTGACTAAACTTAACAAAATTGTTTACACACGCATTGGGTTTCAATATACTGATAATTGGCCCTCAATACTTGAAGTAGACGAGAGTTCTACAAATTATCAGACAAAAACTATAGATCCATTAGTCACTTTTTTAAATGCATACAATATTAGTGGTATTTTCATTAAAATGTTTACTATTTATGTAAGTAAAATAGAAAATAATTTAATTAAATCATAGTTTTAGACTTTTAAAGTTCTAATATAATAATTATATATGATTTTTTTATTGTATCATCACCTTTTAAAGATGTAAAAATGCTTAGATTTTCAATTACTACAATACCGCCCATGTTATTATAGTCATATTGATTTTAGTATATTTAACTATAGCAAAACAAACTCTATGCTCAGATTTGGATACATCCATATATATTTTGGTGAAGTTAGGGAATGTGTTTTGAATCATATTTTTAAATTGAGAGGTAATTATTTCCGGTTTTTCTTTCGTATTTATTAAAGTTTAGAAGTTCAGTATTTAATTTTAGTTCCCATTTCCATAATGGTAAGGTTTGGAACTTTATTCTGTTTATAACTGAGTTGTGGATGTCCATACATTGTTGTAATTTGTCAAATATGTCATGTTTAGTTGGTGTTTCTTGGAGGTCGTTAAGATATATCTACCATTATAAAATATGTTATATGACTGATAAAATAAAGTTCAATGATGATATTCAATGAAATTTAGTCGTTTTAGAATTCAATCACATTTTTTTATTAACTCGTATTTTAAAAGTTTTAGTTATAAAATAGTTCGTTTAAAATAACCGTAAATAGAACTGACATTTTTCATCAATTTTCCGATCAGCTCTTTTATAAGAATATTATACAACTCAGAATATATTTAATAATATTTCTAGTTTATCTTAATCAATATTTTAAAATAATTCTTTAAGAACATAACCTGGTTTTGCATCACTGGTACTCCTTAAGTGTACCGTGTACCCATTATTTCTAATTCTCTAATCACGAGTATCAAGTAATGATAAATAATAGGCCGACACTAAATCATATCATTATAACTCATTGTTAAAAAACAAATCTATGCAGCGTTAAATAAATACTTATTTTTAAATATGAATATATTACATAAAACTAACACTCACTTTGATTAAATGGTAAATTTTTAAGGATGCCTTTGCAGATTATCCCAAAAAAATTTCTAATTTTGTCACCAAAGTCAAACAATCAGTAAAACGTGATCTAAGATTCGGTTTAGAAATAGATTCATGGTCCTATAAAAACTTTTCAAATTCTGAGTGTAAGTAAACTATATCTAATATTGTAATATCAATATTGCTACTTATAATGACAATAAGTTATTTTTATTCTCTATATATTTATTTTGTATATAAATTATTTTTTATATTCCAATTATGTTCTTTAAGGTTTTGATTTTTCAATAACAAATAAAGTTTTTGATATTTATATAATTGATTTTTCACTCTTAAACGATTGTGATTCAGATGGTCATAAATATGGTTTAGCTCCAATAGAAAGCAAAAATTCAAATATGACGACTATGGTACGTAATTATATTTAAAAATAGATACATGTTTCAATTTTTAAAAATAAAACATTATTTATGAACTTTATTAGGATCAAGTGACTGCTGCTGTAACTAATTCATCCATGGATCAATCGAAAATTTATTGTCTTGTAGCAACATCAGCAATTCTTCCCAAGGGTCAAATCTTAAACAATAAGCGAATTACAACAGTTTCTACGGTATGATTAATTTTATATTACATATTTATTTAATGATGGCTAGTCAATATATGTTTAAGAATCAACTTAACCTGGAATTACTAAAATATTCATACGATAATTTAATTTTTTTTAAATTGAACAAACTGTGCCGAGTTATTTTACATTTAATCAGAATACATTATAAGAAGACTTATTCCACTCCCGTAAAAAATAAACATGTAAAGAAAAGTGTTTACTATTACATATCCATTAAAATATTAACAATTTCACATTCATTTTTTTTTAAATATTTTTTACATAATTTAATATTATTTTAGATTCTGAACAGAGTGATTAATGTATTGATTTTACAATTATGTGTGCTTTTTTTACTTTCTTGATTTTTAATCAAGTAAGTATGGTAATTGAAATGAAAACAGTCTGAACTTTTAAAACTTCAAGAATTTTTGTTAAATTGTTAAATGATAAAATTTTAACTCAATTGTAATGAGTAGGTGGATAATTAAGTTAACTTTAACATAAAATATTAATTAAAGAGTTCCGATATCATACCCAAGCGGTATAACAATTTGAATCCACAAAAACGTCGGCGTGAACAGTCCCAAAATTTCTATTTTTTAACTTTTCTCCGAAACTATTATAGTTAAAAAGCTGGTTAATAGCTCATTGAAAAGGAATTATCAAGTAAATGCAAAATGTGTGATTAAAAATTTTCAAAAAAAATTATTTAATTTAGTAAATAGTTATTTTTTGCTAGATTTTCATTTAGCGTGGTAGATTACCGAAACTGGAGAACGGATTTTATTATTTGGGGTCTTGTTAGATTCACATTGGCTAGGAGAAGTGCTATGAAGATTTTCATAAATTTAACTTCAATTGTTAACTCACTACAAAGCTATAATGCTGAAAAACTTAAAAACACCCAATACAATATGGTTTAATTATTTTTTTGGAGCTCTGTAGTGAATAAATTATAAAAGATACAGTTCTGAAAATCTTTATTACACTTCTCCTAGCCAATGTGAATCTAACAAGATCCCAAATAACAAAATCCGCTCTCCGGTTTCAGAGATTTATCTTACTAAATGAAATTGAAAATGAAATACATCATACATACATATTACATACCATTAATAAATTTCTAAAAATTGAAAATCAAGAAAGTTTTCATGCCGATCTCTGACTTTGCAATCGTTTTTATTTCTATGTTTGCTATCACTTTTTGAAGTAGTAATAGTGCTTTAATTTTTAAATTCAGCCTCTCTTCGAGAATGAAAATTAATCTAGCTAGTACTTTGGGGAGTCAAAGTTAAAAAATTTCCAGTAGTTTTCTAAAGTGTCAGGAAAATCTTTTGACAAAATTGATTTTTTATTTTGCTGTAACTCAAAAACAAACTATTTTAAAATTTTCACTAGATGTTTATATTCGCGTTATATATTTACAATTAAATTTTCAATATATTTTCACTTTTTTAAGCTACTTGAAGATAATTGAAATTTTCGATTTTTCTACAAAGTTGAAATGTTTTTGAAATATGTCAACATCTTGAAACTTTTGCAAGGTATTTTGAAGTTGAAAATTCATAAAATTTTTGTGATTTATACCTAAGGTTTAAAAAAACAAACACAAGGTTCTCCGAACCTTTTTCTTTAAATAACCGTAAAAAAAAAATACTAACGTCAATCCAGAAAAAAAATTTATATGTATATAAAATTAATTTTTTTTTAAATCGAGTAAAATAACAATATATTACAATTTAAATATAGGTAAATACGTATATCCCCTACTAATCGTCCTAGACTGACAAATCATCTCCGTTCAGAATCGTTTTTTGTATACACTGATACCTGTCATTGCATTCTAATTTAACATATCCATTATAGTGACCTACTGTCCATTTCTACTAACTATACAGCAAAGCGATACCCACACTTTATTTTAACAACATTTTTGATAAAAATTTTTAGTTTTACTTTTTGAATAAAGAACAAATTGATAATTAGTTATAATATTTAAAAATTAAATAATCATTATTTTTAAAACTTATAAATAAGTAAGTAATTAAAACTTTAAAATTAAAAATATTGTCAATTTAATGAACTAAGCATGAGATTTAATTTATATCCTTTACATAAAAACAATTAACACATTAATTTAAATACCGCACATAACTGTATTTTTTTTTAAATATTTTTTAAGAAGGGTTTAAATATTTCTGACTTTAAATTTTATGATTTTGTGTTTCTTAGTAAAAATGACTATCTCGTTTTTATTACAGCTTTGTAACGGTACCAGTGACAGTTCATTAAATACAAGTACATGGTGTTCGAATCCTTCTGAACTTTCATATCAACAAGTAAATACATTATCATAATCTCATTATGCAAAATGTAAATGGTTGTGTCCTCGATGATTGATTATTTGACGGACTCTTATAATAGTCACAGAAAAAGCTTGCAATACATACAGATGTAGTTCAAATAGTGAAAAACAAAGTATGAAATGTAATAAATTGAATTGTATTCAAGAAAAGAAACTGAATAGAGCTGGAGGATATTTATAAACTAAAACTTAAATTAACAGATTATAGCTTAATATTAATGGTAACACGTCATAATATCCTGGTCATAATATTAGTATTTATTCACTCATCTAAATTTTTATATTTTCGTACTATTATCAAAATAACACACATTCACTTTAGATAAAGTCTGATCATTACTTCTTATCGCAACTTTTATAATAAAGGTTAATTTTTTAAATTATTATTTAAGCGGGATATTTTGGTTTAAGGATATTTTGAGTAATCGATATATCTATAAAATAATTTTTACTTTTTGGACGTCCGGCGATTTCTTCGATAGTGAGTTTTAACTATCAAAATATGCGTTTCCATGGGCAATCTTTCGGTAGTTAGTAACACCTTCAAAACACTTGAAAACTAAAACAAACCATACCAAACGAAACTTCAGGTATTTGAGATAAAACAATTTGCAGAGACAATCGTACCAACCCAACAACTGAAAATTTCGCCCTATTAAAAAAAAAAACGTTCTTTTTTGGACACCTTTTACACTTAACGTGAGAGGAGGATGAGTTTGGAAGAAAATGTTATCGCAAAAAAAGCAAAAGCTTAAGGGCATGACGAACAATCTCATTGTTTTCCAATGTTATTTTCTTATAATCATAGCTAAGCTATAAATTTATCTATTGTTAATACATATCCGGTCCGAAAGAGTCTCCGTTTGTTGATTGATAAACAGGATCTCTTTGTATAGTTATAGAACATGTCAGTGATATACACAGATAAAGGTAAGAAAGAAAAAAACAGTATTGAATTTGTTTCTATGTTTTATCTACTTCTTTAATAAGTAGTGGATAATAGTTATAGTAATAATAACAATCATTAGATTCTGAGACAAGCAATGAATATATTTATTTTATAATGACGATGATTTTGTTAGTGTTTTCTATACATGTTATAATTTATAGTATTAGTAATAAATTTGGATAAATTTTAATCTCAAAAATTAAAAATGCATACATTTTTTAATATTCATACCTAAAAAATAAAATTTAAAATAATAGTCATGAAAATGTTTACAACCTATAATTTTATCATTCTTATTTCATTCTTGAAATTATATTTTAAAAAAGCAAATAAGTAGATCCTTAATTTGTATAAAAAATATAAAAAATATATAGGTAGGTTTCTTATGAAATGTACATAATGATATAAAGTACTGGACTACAATGAAGTATATAATAACAACAGAACACATACAATTAATTGAATTAAAATTTAGCACATCTATTACAGTAACCAACTCTACGCCCTATGTACAGCTAAATGGTACCAACGTTTTCACTTTTTTGAAATATTATTTTGTTGTTTATTTTAGGGTGTTTACGCAAAAAAACACTTCAAAGGAATAGTAATACAGCAACTTGATACAGATGATCATGATGACACTTGTGGTTGTGGTCTATTTCCAGTGACAAATATATTTATTAATGGATGGAAATCAAGTAGTTTTACACCGTGTGCTAAGATAGATCAAATTACGCAGTCTTAATTAAACATTTTTAATTAATTTTTATCTACAATAAACTATGCAGTATAATTTAAATACCTAACCAGAAAAATATGCCTAAAGTTCAATATTAAAATTAAAATGTTCAAGTATAAGCATGGATTAATTTGGAATGGGGTAGTTAATGAACTATTAGGAATATCCGAAAAAATATTGTATTTGTATAGATAATCAAATATAACTTAATATTCACCAACATTTAAGTTTTATAATAATTCTAGACTAACCAATATTATTTCCTAAACTATTTTGTTATTATTATTATTATTATTATTATTATTATTATTATTAGTTTCTAATATGATTTTGTACAATTTAGTCATAAATTATAATATATTTTTTATTTATTACATTGAAATAGATATATTAAATACTTATGACTTAAAAAAAATTCAGAAAAACATCATGTTAAAGCATTAATAATGCCTAAACTACCAAAAAACTAATCAGAATTACATGCAGCTTTTGATTTTAACCTAAAATACAAACAAATTAATTATTTATATTGATCAATGATATAACTAATAAAAAAATGGGTCACCCATCCAAGCACCAATGGCGTCCAATGTGCGGTTGACCACACGAGCCAGACCATCTGATTTCTGTGCAACAATGAGTAGAGGAAGATCGTCAGCAAACCCGACGAGCTAAATCCTTTCCGGTACGTCCATTTTAGGAATTACATCATAAAACATATTCCTCGTCGTGGAGACGAGGACTGACCCCTTCGAGACACCCACTATGTCCAGTCTATCAGCGATGATTCCATTTGGGACAAGCATAATTAAAGTCTTGAGTCGGTAAAAAGAGAATTAAGATATATTTTTTTTAAGTTTTATGGTACTCAGTATTAAAACGTTGACTAAATTAGTGCTGTGCTTAAAATTACACGAGACTCAAATACTTAATTGGTCCTAAAAATGTTTATTGGAACTCTATTTGTATATAGCCGCAACATGTATACATATTTCTTCATGTAATCTAAATGTATTTTAATAATTTTATAATGATTAATCTCTATCTTAAAATATTTCTATTAATATTTTAACGTGATGTCCTAAACGGCTATTATTATTATTACTATTGTAGTTATCTCGATAGTGTCGCTGTGCCGCCAATCCGCCTATTATTTAGTTAGTAATATTCCGGCTATGTGTGAAAATCTTCGACCACTCGCTCTACGTTTTTTAAATAACTTTTATATTAGCGACGATTGTTTTTTATATACTCGTATGTATAACTAGAGTACCAAATAGTCTTGAGAGTGGCAAGATAATGTTCCTAGTGAAATGTATTGTATCTATAATATAATATATTGTGCATTAATAATAAGTACGGATTATAATTGACTATTATGAATCTTATTTAATAAATAATAATATATATTGTTTTCTTTTTTCTTTAACGTGCCCTTCAGCCTACAATAAATTAGTATATTTTGCTGTTGTTTAAATAAAAATATTACATACACAAGGAACTTAACTAGTATCATATTTTATGAATTGAATAACTATTATCTGTTTATAAAAATTAATAATCAATTTAATAGTAAGTACACTCACAATAATAAGTACCAGAAAAAAATATTAGCTAAATTGCCTATCTAGGACGCCGCGAAATCATAATTATATTATTTAAATAATTAATAAAAAATTATTAAATATGAATGTTAGTTAGTTATGTTAGTTAGTTTTACAATTACGTGCCGATGATGTGTGTCCATTATCACTTTTTAGAACAGTAAAAATACTTGAAAATTATACTTTAATAAGGTTTCTGATTTTTTGTTAGTGAATTGGGGAAGAAAAAGTGGAGAAAAAAGATTCATAGTACCTAGTTTCGATAATAATCGAACCCTACCATCATGCCTAGAAAAAAAAATAGATAAAATAAAAAATGATTAGGCTTAAATAATAAATATTACATAGAACAAGTTTTTGACAAAATTGAATTAGTTTTTTGTTTTAATTAGAAAATGTAGAAGCTTACAATTTTAACCAAATATACATGTAAGTATTTAATGAAAATATAGCAAAATGTTTAAAATATAAGGTCTATTTTATGATTTTTTACATTTTTTAGTTTTTTTTTTAATTGACGTATAAATAGTTTTGTTCATGAATAAAAAATATTTAAATTTTAAAATAAGGTACCTTAGTTTAAGTAGGGTTCACATTGTTTGTATCAAAATAAATTGTTAAAAAACATATAATTTAACCCAAAAATAATTAATAAAATTGAAAACAAAATATACAGTTATTATCACATAATAAACTAGGTACTAACATATAGTACTACCTTGAAAAAAACCTTATGTCTTCTAAATTTATTGGTTCATTTTTCATAAAATGTTATATAATTTAAATTATACTACTCTAGATTAACCTTTGGTATAGTTCCATCAAAAATTAATTATAAAATTAATTAAGTAATTTCTTTTGAATGGCTTAACTTTAATTTTTGTTTTTTTAATTTTTTTTATGTTATATTGGACTTGTGAAATGTATATACTTCACCTTATTTTTTTATCAACTCTAGCACTAGTACTGGTTCTACACATTTGAAAAACTTTTTAAATCAACAAAACTCTTCTTTGTGATACTGAATATCTCAGTGAACATTTCCTACATGTCCTATAGCATAGCTTTTACCATCATTGCATTACCTAAATATTTAACGGTATATAAAAATAAATTTAATAATCTTGTTGATACAATATAAAAGAATAAAATTTATTTTATTAAAACAAAATGTATTTATAGATAATTAATTAATTTTCAATGTTTATTCGCAGTGTCTTAAAATTCCACAGTATATAAAATAATATACTGTAAAGTTATTTAAAGAAAAACACATTCTTATCTAATTTATAAAAAAAGACTTATAAATTATAATTTCATTGATTATTACTTGGAATTTAAGGGTGATGAAACATAATAGTGTCTACTCAATGGTTCTAAGAGCTTACAGTAAGCTAAGGGGGCGATGGTGCAGAGTGAATATGCTGAATCGACGGGTTTTATCAAAGAAGAGGACTAGGTGCTTGAATTCCGCTGATTGCGTTGCCAGACGTTACCCTATATATTTCCCACTCTTTGATACTTTATCCATATCCACAGCGATCACATAATATTATAAAAATGAAACATTGCGTAAAGAGTTATGAGTGTACATCAAAAACAGTGACATATTTTTTTTTAATTTCCCAATATCAAATATTATATTTTAATTTAATTTGTAAAGGAAACTTCATTTAGCAGTTTTTATTTAATGGTCATATAATTAGAGTTTTTGAAATATTGATAAAGTAAATATATAATTCGATCCCTCTGCTGTACTCGTTACACTATACATATAAAAACATAATTGCCTTTATATATTACTATTATTTATATTTTATGGTTTCAATATAAACTACTTATGAGGGATCTTATATTAAATTTTCAAAACTAAAATATAAAAAGAAAAGTTTTTTATGAAATTTTTACTACAAAACTTGACGAATTTCGTCAAAATTCTAACTCTATATGCATTTAAAAAAAAATTATGTCTATGTATTTATAATATTTTTATTCGTCATATGTTCAGTAACATAAAAATATTTTATGTTCGGGTATATGACTTGTATTATAACGAGGTATAAAAAATTTAAAGAAATCTAACTAATTTATTTAATAAATAATAATATCTAGTTAATTTTCCCATATGAAACGTTAAAACGAATAAGAGAAGAAGAACCATAAACGTCGATACTAAAGAATTTTGTGTATCCTAATCAAAATAGTATTTCTATTTTCTAGTAAAATTTTGACTAAAGAGCAATACTATTTAGTATTTATAATATTATATGTGATGTGTTTAGCAGAAAGTAGTTCTAAATACAATATAACAAATATAAAAAGTAATTACCTAATTACCAATAAAGAAATATAAATATATTGTAAAATATTTTTATAACTAAAGACTGACACACTTTTGATTCTCCAAAGTATCAACTAGATCCAATTTTCTACCAGAAACCACCCCATTATTGATAATCGAAGCATTTGAACTGTCCCAAAAAAGGTTTACAATCACAAAAAAAAATGAAACTAAATAGGTACGAATAATTTAACCTTATTAAACAGTTAATTTAATAATGTATACAGTAACACTCATAAATTAAATTCCTTAAAAACTAATATAAATATTGTATATTCACCTTAAGGCTCAACTGCATTAATACTATTATATTTAACAATAGTAAAATATATGATCTCATAACCATGAATATTTTGACTAAAACAAATTGTAATTATAAAGTATATATTATTTTTAAATTGCAAATAATAATTAACAATCATGTACACAGAATAAAATATAATAATATATATTCAAATAACATGAATTATAATTAAACTTAATTAAAATATATATATAATAGTATAATATAGCATAACATAATATAATATAATATAATAATATAATGGCTGTTAAACATTTCTTAGCTTTATTGAGAAAAAAAATTGGTATATAATCCATGCAATAAATAAACTGTACAACAATTACTTTTGATAATAAAGAATTTACAATAACGGAATGAAAGGTGGTTAAAATATTTATAATACAATAATTATTGTTCAATTTTGTAAAATAATATTTATTTATATAAAAACTGTGTAAGTATTAATGCAATAACTTAACTGTCGAGACTGATTGTTACACAAAATATAAACGAAAAATAAAACTATTTAGCTTGGTTTTAGTTAATTAGTAATTGGAAATTAAAACCAATTAAAAATGAACTGAAATTTTTTTTATTTATTATAATATTATACTTAATTGGTTATAAAAACTTAGAGCACTATCTAAGTGTTAAATTTTTATAATTCTTCTTCATTTTAAACATTTTTATTATAATAATAAAGCACAATATCGTACCTAAGTATGTAGGATAAGTTTAGAGTAATATATCCTATAGCTTATACAATAACACAACATAATTTTGGAAGCTCCATTTTACATTAAAAAAAACTGTATTTCATAAGAAAGTTTTAAATTAATTTAATATAATTTTCGCTTTTCAGCAAACTTAAAAAGAATTAACTTTTATATTATAACCATATTGAATTAGAGATTCTTGACCAATAGTATATTCAAAATATTTTTTATGTAGTTTTTCGTTTTCATAATTGTATTTATTAATTATATTATATTATATTAATTAATTTACATTAATTATTAGTTTAAAATATTATTTGCCAAGTTATCAGTTTTATGTAAATTTATAAAATACCAAAATAAATTTAAAAAATATTGATTTTTTGTAACATTTGTGTTTATCTTATACATGAAGATAGTTCAATAGTTGTAAATTGGAAATGCTTATTTTTCAGTTATTGATTAAATGAATATTTCAATTCATTTTATGAATAAAGAAAAACAATATTTTGTTATACTAACATAGAAAACTATGAGTTGTTATTATTTTGCTAGAAATAAAGCCAAGCCCTTAGGAATCAGGATAACTTACAAAAAAAAAATCAAGTGACTCAAGAACAATATATTTTAAACAACCATACCTCATAGAATTTTTAGAATGATTTAAAAAATTGATCTTGCGATGATCTTTTTTTTTGTCTGGCCATCATGTTTTGGAGCAGTAAAAATGATTCTTTTTTCAACATTGAGGGTAGTTTCTATTTTAAAAAAATTGGATCTAGTTGTTACTATTGGAGATTGCAAGTTCTATCCTAATCAAAATACAGAATATAAAAAATTAAAAGTTGTTATTTTTATATCAATACTAATTTTATTTACAATATCAGGTACTACAAACGTCGTGAAATTCAAGCTCTTTAATGATAAATTTACTATCTTTAAATTATTATAACAACCTTAAAAAGCTGTAAACATTAATATTTTTATAGTAAATACATTTATTATTAATTTAATATTAATGATCAAAAATAGATTAACATAGTTAAAAATATTAAAAGTAAGTTACAATAATACTGTAATCTAAATTTAACGATATACCTACTTAATAATATATACAATGTATACTAATATGAACGATATGAAAATGCGTACATCTAAATAGCATTGTCATTATACATATTATGTTTGTACATAAAAATATGTTCTTGTTAATTATTTCATTTCATTAATAAATAATCCATTATTTGAAATTTGAATACATAAAATATACATCTTCTTACAAAATATTAACTGTGTGTTATAGTCGCATTCAAAAATATAAAAAATGCACGATTCGTGATAAAAAAAACTCACTTTTTATTTTGTAAATTAGTCAATACTTTTATACACAATTATTTCATATTTTTTTGATAAAAAGATTCATTACATTTTCAGTGAAAAGCTTCTCAAGCATTTATAGTTCTTTGTAAGCTACTCGATCATTCACTCCATGCATGAGAAGGGAATTTCGAACTTTCGGATATATAACTTATCTATATTATATTATATAGTCAAAATATTTTCTATATTAAAATAATATCCACTTAAAATTTTGATTAATGGGTATATTTACAAAAGTCATAGGTATATAAATGATTATTACATTAAACTATAATTTTTATTTTGATTATTACCTATATTAAATATATTATTCATTATTGATATCTTATGATAATATATCTATGTTCTATTAAATACTTGGATATTTTAATTTTAATATAATAACATATTGAATTATATAATATATTAGGAATGTATCAACCATTAAGTATACAAAATTAATTTGGTATTCAATTATTGTAAACAACAAATATTATCAATGCTTATAAATACGTCAAACCATATTCTGGTAAATTAAAATAGAATTTAATATATTTTATTTCAATAATTTATACCTATAAAATATTATTTTTTTAATATATTATATATATATAAATATATATATAGTTATATATACTTAGAAGAGTCTACAAGTTCTACAAGCAAGGAAATAGAATCTGTTGAATGTTGATGATAGATCAAAGTGTGTATTTTATTGATTGATTCTATACAGCTGTGTTCTGGTTAATTATATTCATTTTATTAATTAATTTTTAATCGTTTATTTTATTTGTTATGCTTTATACAAATGGCTATTATTTTATTTAAGGAGAATGTTCAAAGCCAGAAAATTATCAATTTGAATCTGTTAAAAATTATGTATGATTAAAATATGTGCGTCAAATTGTACCAGTATCTACATCACAACAATGTCTTGGTAAATATTATGTATTTATTTAATAAAATAATCTTCCCTTTCTCTAACCTAACCTATTTATGCGTGTGTAGTTATTAGTGTTTGTATTTTTTATTAATGTAAATATCGAAAAATAGAAATTCACTTTTTCAAATTATTCAGTTGAATATTTGAATTTGAATAATACTATGAAAATAGTCTTACATGAATCAAAAAAAATATACAAATGATCCAGCTTTGATTCCTCAATATGTCTCAAGTTCGTTATTGAGTTATCATGTTTATTTAAAACCTTGTCAGCCATTACCTAATGAATTAATTAATAATATATTTCCTGTTAAAACAGACTATGAGTACAAACCGATCTTTCCATGCATCATATTACTACGTATACTAATAGGAACTGAAATTCAAACAAAACGTTTGTGGCTTTCCTATTCTCCTTATTCCGACCGAATGTATCGTAATTCTTGAAAATTATTTAGATTGACTAAAGCTGAAAAATTAATCTTGGCTAACGGATCAAATTGGAATCTAAAATTAGTTGGGGATTGCATTACCAAAAAAATTATAGAATTAATTTTCATATAATGGGAAATGTAAATATAAATATAGCAGAAAACCAAGAAGTTATTCGTGTCGTCATTGAAATTATAATATTTTAAGGACGTCACAATATAGCTCTTTGAAGATATGATGAAAAGTTGACTTCAAATAATAGAACTATAAAAAGACTTACTTCTTTATCCTAAATAGTTAACCTAACCCAACTTCAAAAATTCTTAAAATATTAAGAAAATTAGTAAGATGATCAATTTTAACTAAAATTTAAAAAGGTAGATTATTATCAGTTATTAATAATAACTTTGAAACATTTTGAAATTCAAAAGATCTTCGATTTTGTCGTTAAATTACCTTATACCAACTAAATGATCTTTCGGCTTCCACTGATGTTATTGGACAGTATTGCATTTTGACTGTGTCTGAAAGAGTAAGTTATATCTACTGTAGATTAAATTCAATAATTGGTATTATTTTGTTACTATTTTGTACTTTTGGAAATTTGGGAAATTGTTTGTATTGTAAAATACAATCATACATAATTAATAATTATTAAAAAAATCGTAAATGAACAAATTGTCAAAATATGTAGGAAAAAATGGAATTATTGAGAAATATGTAAAAACATGTACTTATGGCAAAATATGTACAAATATGTAAAATAAAATATAGTTAATTTCATTTGAAATCCCTTGAAACAAATTTATCACTCACCTAAATTAATTTATCAAGTCACAGTAAAAATATGTATTTTCATATAATCCGAGCCCTAGTTATTATTGACACAACCACTGATATTACTAATATTGAACAGTTTTAATTTACAATAAGATTTGTCAATACACATAAAGAAAGGATTATATTATTAGATCATTAGAAGCTATTGGGACTAGCTATGGGACTGAGAAAGTATTGTACGAAAAGTTTTGTGAAATAACTGAAAAGCATAACATTAATTAGAAAAAATGTATGTGCACAGGGACTACTGCAATACTGGTACTTATTGAAGGTTACGAACATTTATTCAACGTAAAATCTCAAAGTCAATTTATGTATGGTCCTTTGTACACTTATTAAATCTAGTTGTAGTTGATAATACTTGTACTGTTACAAAAAAATGTATTGGTCCCTTGCAATCAGCTATTGAATTTATAAGAGGTAGAAAAAGGTACTGTGTATTTATTGAATATCAACATAATTTATATCCAGAAAAAAGAATTCGTCATATAAAAAATATTTCTAATACGAGATGAATGCGTAATTATAATGTTGTTTATAAACAATTTAATGCATTATTGAAATCTAATTATTTTAGAATCTTTTGATAATAGAGTAACATCTTCAAATGCAAGTATAAATAAAAATATTTGTTCAACATTTAGCTTCGTAGTGACATTAATTTTTATGAAAAATATTTCTTCGATCACCACACAATTCAACTAATTTCAGTCAAAATCAAATTCTTTTGAATAATGCTAATAATGCTAAAGAAAATGTATTTTCTATACGCTCTGACATAAAATATAAACAAATTATAGATAAAGCCAAACACCTTTGTGAAGCATATAATCTGCCTGAATAGGATTTACTATTAGATTATAAAAAAACAGAAGAGGCAAATAGATGAAAATACTAACAAAGTAAGTTTAAATTCACCATTTGAAAAATGTAAAATAAACATATACTCTATAGCTTTGAATAAAATAATATTATTTATATCACAATTCATTGGTGCTCAAAATATTTTAAAAGACTTATTTTTACTGTCACCTGAGCGTTTAATTTATTTTGGAAAAGAGCAAGAGTAAACTTAAAACTTATTTAATTATGTTGCAGAATAGATAGATGGTCTATCATTAGAAAATTTAAAAAATGAATATAAAGTGCACTAGTGAAATATCTTTGCATAATGGAAATAAATTGTCGGGTAATCTTCACTAGTCTAACATTATTGATGATATCCACTATAACTAGCTTTATAATATTTACTCAACATTTTTTTTAAATTATTTGAATAAGTATGAACAGATAATTAATTACCTTTGAAATTTTCGAAAACTATACAAGTACAGTGCATAAAGAATGTAATACTTGAATTTTTTCAAATTAATATCATTAGTTTAGAATATTTATTAAAGATAACTGTTGAAATAAATTATATACATATAATTATAATATATTTATTTACATAAGAATATGTATATTTGGTATAGAGGTAATACAGTTCTACGAACTGTGGTGGCCGTTGGGTCCTTAGTTGAAAATGTGCTTTGGTATACTAAATAGCCAATAGGTAGTCAATAATGATCTGAAATAATATAATTAGTTGTATTATATTTTAATGCATTTATGCATTAATAACTTATAAACATTTAAATGATACTTTACGGGATTTTTTTTTTTTGAAGCCCCTTCAATGGGTACATAGGGTATTAATTGTAACTTGCCTCTGGAAAATTTTTAGTTCGCCACGCCACTGCAGTTCTTCCATAATCTATTGTGGATACTAATTAAATAACCATTATTTAACCACTAAAAACTTATGAATATACTATTTGGAAAGCAGTGAAAATGTTTTTCATTGGTTATGACGGGATGTACAAATATTAAATGTGAATCGAGAAAAAAAAATCAAGATTCTACTGCGACTATACTGTATAGTAGTGCAATATAATATTAACTACCAATCGAACACCGACAACATCGATAATAATGGTATAGCCGACTTGTCTTCAAAATAGGACGCAAGTAACATGCAACCATTTCATTTTTCAAAATATGTTTGTCCAATACCTATTTATTTAGCTCATCATTAAACTTTAAATTCTTATAACTAATTAACTATAGAAATCGCTCAAAAACGAATTTGTATACATCAAAATTTCTAAAAAACATTATACTTTAAAATATGAAATTAAAATTGTATTCTGTCTGTGATTTTATATTTATTTTTATAAATTTTTCTTTTTCACTTTAAACAATATAAAAAATGTATTTTCTAAAATCTTAATACTTTTGGACATAACTAATATTAACCATTAAAAAACTCACGGGTAAATTAAAATTTAAATTATAAATCAAAAAATCTTGGTCAGCAATTATGTATAGGTATTATAGGTACCTATTATGAAAATCAATTTACAACATACTTATATTATAAGTATATATAAGTCTTATAATCTGAATAGTGATAGTAAATAATAATGTTTTGTTAACTAGGTAAAATTTAATAGCCAATTTAACAAAAACAGTATTATTATAATAAATATAAGTTAAAATATTATAATACAATTTTAATGTAATAATTCAATTCTTAAAAATTCAGACATTCCTCATCCTCATGTACTGTTCACTCATAATCCACGTGATAATTTAAATTTTTTTAGAATTATTTTTTTTAATAAATAAAACACTGATAAAATAAACATAATTTACCATTGTATATGTATATTTTATGTGTGACGTAAAAAGGATAACATATACAACTTACTGGTCTTTCAACATTCTAATTTGTAAATAGGTTGGTATTCATATATTTTACGTTTATAATGTTATATTATGTTAGACAAAAATAACAATAATTTATGAAAATCAGTAACATCACTATATCAGTATTGTTTTCATAGAAAATTAATACGCATAATATACTTCACATACAAAATGACGTATACTATTATAATATAATTTATAAAAATACTTTATATCTATATACCTATTCGGGTTATTCATAAAATATGAACAATCTACTTTCAGAATTAGATATTATATTCAATACATGCATATATAATACAGAGTGATTATTTTATTAATTTACACACATTATTACATCAGTATGAAACATATTAATTATTTTAAAATCATTTTTTTTTTAATGTATGATTACTTGCAATATTTTATAATTTTATTCAGTCTTTATTTTTTGCCGATTTATTTGTTGTTAACCCACTATAATATAAAGTGAGGTATCTAACGTTTTTTATATGTGTATTAATATTAATTATTAAATACATATATATTTAATAATTAATATCATTTAAAAATTAAAATTGTATACGAATAGTAGTTTCACCATCTACCACTTTATTTTGGAAATGAAAATAACAAAAAAATATAATAATTTTTGCAATAACTGTTCTCTGTTATACTGTTGTAAATTTATTAATTATTACACATACGTATATAATCCTATTTATATATCCTTTTTTTTCAATTTATTTATAAGTTGCTTAAAATTATTAGCTCAAATTAATATAATATTTTAATTTTACCCACAATATTCGACTGCATTTCTTAAAATATGGTATCCTATTTTTAAGCGTAATGAAAAATGTCTCCTTATGTACCTACTAACTTACTTATTTATATTAATATGTAAAATACCATATTAATTAAATGTTGACATTATATCTAATTAGTAATTACCTACTTTAATAGTTTAATCTTATAACACTTATACAGTATATGATTGTTCAGATAACATTTGAACTTTGATTATAAAACGCTAATGACGATTGTAGTTTATCGTTAAACTGTATTATTTGGTAAAACTGTAGTAGGATGTATGCCTACTTTTTGTACTTTATATGTTTATAAGAAAAATGAAGAAACATCAATATTGCTCATTCGATGATGAAATGTAAACATTTTTATTAACTATATTGAAAAACCTTTACTATTAAATAGTTACCTATTGATGATAATCCATTTAAATAGTTAATTTGTTGGAACATTTAAAAAAACGGCAATGATATTAAATAAGAAAATCATAACATTCAAATACCAATATTTTCATGGTTTGCTAAAAGCGTATGGTAAATTAATTCAGATTTTGGTTGTATAATCTTATTTATGTATACAAATATGCTGTATTCATCTTTTCTATTTAAGTTAATGGCAATAAACTAGTAACATTTAAATTTTTAATAATTTAGAAAAGGCAAGAAGTAATTTTACTTATTGTTTTCGTACTATTTTATAAACAAATTTAAAAATAATAAATAAAATGTAACTCTTATTACCATAATATTTAAAAATAAAGTTGATTACTTAATATTAATAATATTTTAACTTTATACATTTTATAAAAACGCAGTCGCAACACTGTTTTCCAGTGTAGCCAATTCAGAAAATGATAGTTAAACATCATTAATTCACGAGTTAACAGTCCTATATGTTAAATATAATATGTATATGTTGCGGCATGTTACATTTATGTTTTTACTGTAATAAAAAAGTAGGTTTGGATCGTATTGTATCCACATGATAACAAGCAAGTACGAAATAAATTAATAATGCCATACAAATAAATAAAAAATAATGATAATTAAAAAATTACCTATGTTTTTATAGGTGTTAAAATGCAGTATTGAAAGTAAATAATTTTACATAAAAAAATAATCATCAATCAACTACAAAATGCATCGTACGTGGCAATATGACATTCACGGTAGATACATGATGTAGTTATAACCTAACCTTATCAACATAAAACGAAACATTTTGAAATATTAACGATTTTAATGTAATAATAATTTTAAAATATTATCAGATACAGGTATTCATATGAACTATATAATGATACATATTTTCACAAGCGTGTAATATTGTAATACAAAATCAAATATAAACTATTATTATTATGTTATAATATAATTATTTATTATTAATATAAAATGATTCAAATGTAGCAATAAGTATATTGATAATTAACCTTTTGGATTTGGACGAGTAATTACTAGCTCGGAGTCAGTGTTCATTTTATTAACCGTAACTTGTGTTGCATACACGATATACCTATTTATACATTTATACCACTCCTAATAGGTATTTAGTCTGAAATGCGATAACCGTAATGTAACGTCTCAATAGTAAGATCTAGTATCTACGTCATTCATATGAACACATTAAGACTATATAAAAAAACACATTGATAATAATAAAAAAATTTATTTAAAAAATACAATAACTCAATATGACAATACCATACAGACAATTTCGATTGAATTGTCTCTATAAATTAAATATTTTGACGAGTTTAAATGCTAAATAAATAAATAAATAAATAATTTCTTAATTCATATTTTTAGTATATAATATTATTTGATTAGGTTATAATACTCATATACTGTAAATGAATGAAAAATGTTTTAAGTACATAAAACGTCATCTGAAACTTTAAATTAATTATATAGTCTCCCACTGAATATTGAATTGGTAAAAATAAATAAATAATAAATTAACCAATACACTTAAAGAAATAAAAAAATTCATTCGATTTACACCGTCCTATCGAATATATAAAATAAAAAGAGTATATAAGTAAAAAATAATCAAATCGTTTAAAATTATCAGATATTAGTAGTAGGTACACACTATAGAATAAAAATAATGAGTTGGTCCATACTTCTTAACGAGATCTAAAGATATAATACATGAAGCCATTATTGTGACATGCGTTGAACGCATCACATATTCGGATAAAAATTCAAATAAAAAAAATATCCAAGGAAATCCCTATGATGAATAGTAGAATTTAGGTGTACCTCTTCATTGAAAGGTCACTTTGAAATGTAATAGATGTGTTAGCAGCTAACACATCAAGCTAACAGTTAGCTTTTAATTCAATAATAAATAATTGTATATTATGAAAAACAATACTGAGTAAAGATGATGTGACAATTTCTTTTTATAAAAATATAATATATTTATGATTTTTTATTTTGGCTATACTGTATTTGGAACTATTTTTTGCTAAACACATCGCCTATTATATTATAAATAGTACTGTTCATCAAACAAAATTCTACTAGGAATATTATTTTGATTATAAAATCAACACACTAAAATATTATATTTCTTAGGACACACACAATTCTTCAGCATCGGCGTTTATGCTTTTTCTTTTTTACGTTTTATATGGAAAAATTAACTAGGTATTATTTTATTTTATTCTATATATTAATTAGATTTCTCTAAACTTTTTATATTTTGTAACAAATCATATAACCCGAATAAAAAACATTTTTTTTTAACATTTCTATTTAACTGGACAGATGACATCACTTACTATTAGCAGTATGATTTCCTAATTTTACCTGCATTAACGATAAGATTTGTTAAAAAAATTGCAACTCTATTTGACAATTAATAGATACCTTTCCAATTATATATATATATTTTCACTTACTAGATACTAGATTTAATTATAATATTACCTATATTATTTATATTAATTTATAAGTCAAGACCGTGAACTATAAGTCTATAGAATGGTGTAAACAGGTTCATTGTATAATAAGCTTAAAATTAGTCTAAATATTCCAAAAATTTCATTGTATGTAGAAAATAACAATTTATTTAATGGTAAAGAGTTTTTATTCCCTGAGATGAGTATTTGTTCTTTGTATTTAAACCTTATTTCTCATTAAAGTATTAAATTTTGTCAAAACAAGAACATACAAAAAATTGTTTCTGTGTATTTTTGATAATTATTGTCACTGTAAACCTTATAAGGAACGTTGTATTACATTTTCAACCTTTTTAGCCAACGAAAAGCTTTTATGAAATAAAACAAAAAATTTCAAATTTCTATAATTAGCAAAAACAGAGCCAAAATATTTTTAAAATTGTACATAATATTTTGATTTTACTTTGAATAATTAATTTTAAATTACAATATAATATAGAAACAAAATTCTTTTTTTTTTAAATACTGGTTTTATGTAAATGTTTCTATTTTTTGTAATTTTCGTTGTTAATTTTGAAAAGAAGTGTGTGTTTTTATTTTTGACTTTTCTAAGTATCAAATAGATCTTTTTCTACAAAAAATTCTTCCCCCATTAAATTTGAATTTAAAACTGGATTTTTATGCCTCAAAAAGATTTTATTGTAAAACCAATAAATCGTTTCATATAGAACCGTATTAGTATAACTACGAATTACGATGTATATTTTTAAATTATAAATATGTAGCATATTTCATTAATTAAATTACTTAATTATTTTATATTTAATTTTAGAAGATTATAGAAATAGTTTTATAATTTATAATTGAATGGTTGTAATTATATTATTATAATTGAATTTATTCTCTAATTGTCATAAACATATTTTTGTGATGTATGAACTTTAAAGACAAGTATGACGTGAATAGACACATATTTTATAATGCTCTTTGATGAATTATTATATTGTTTTTATTTTTTGATATTTTTAATTGTAAAAACATTTATGACTAATAAAATTTCAGTGCGTATGTAGGAAACAATGATGACGTTTGTTTCTAATTATCAAAGAACAAAACTTTTACTATCTACAGCTAGTTCAATAAAACAAAATTATTTTATACAACAAACCTATTCATTTAAAGGCCAAATTGTTGGAGCGCGAAATTTTCTTATCAAATAAATTAAAATAAAACTAATCAAATAACTCTTCACAATCTATAGTATAGTTAGTATACTAACCAATATTATGTTACTCATACGTAAATAGGTTGATTATAATTTATAATATACAAACCATAAAATCATAAGAATTTTATCAACAAAAATTTAATTTATTTTTAAAGTCATTGAAACTATTATTTTTACATTGGAATGTAAACCAAACAACTAATATCAAAAGAAATCATTTGGTTGACCAATTTTTGCAATATTATATTATTTTATTTTATCCATTGTAGCTTAACATTTGTTGTTGTTAATTGTCTATAATATGAAAATAATATTTAAGCATTTTCAAAATAATTATTGTTCATAGTTTCTGAACAAATTTTAAAAACCTTATATATGTACCTCATCATTGAGTTGATCATTATAATGGATATATTAAATTTGAATTAATTAATAATCCATTACCTATTAAAACCTTTTATACGTGATAACGGTATTTGTATAACGCCCCCCCCCCCCGTAAAAAAAGTCTCGCATTACGCAAACTTAGAAATTTAATATCAGCTTTTTTATTTATTAATATAATATGGACCAAACCATTAAATCAATTTTTTTTAAAGTTGAACTTCTTTTAAAATAGTCTGATGAACAAGAAAAAATAAAATTATTAATACTCTATTAATACCTACTGATTGTCCTAAAAAATATTTTCTTATTAGTTATTGGTATAGCGATTCCATTTTTCGATGGTTTTATTAATTAATTAAAAGAATGTTTTACTAATCATAAAAATATTATATCACTTTTATACCTATTTATTACTACTAAATAAATGCATAACTTCGTCAATGAAGACAAGTAATTTTAATTTATGTTCAAAATTTTTTGGACTTAGATTTACTATTAAAATTTAAAGCTATAGCATATATCATACGCAATCTGAGCTTGTATTGTCTAAGGACAAATCCATACCACAACGGCATATCAAAATATTTAATGTATACTTTAACCATAGCCGAAACTTTTTTCTTAACATTTTATTTTTACTAAAAGTTGTGATAGACCCGGTGTCAACCACCACGTCCGAAAGGACATTTTCTTCTTTAAAACGAATTAAGAGCTATTTGAGAAACGCTACCGCTGAGGATAGACTAACCGGTTTAGTATTACCTCATATACATAGAAATATTCTAACCGATCCTGAGAAAGAAATCAATAATTTTTCTAAAGAAAAAAATAGAAATTTAGAATTTGTGCTTCTAAATTGAATTTTATATTATAGCCGTACACTAAGCGTATTAAAATAATTATTAACAAACCTTATTAATTTATGTATGAGTACTTAAATTATATGTGTTCAACTGTTTTAAATCATTTAAAAATTATTCATTATTTTATATACCACTTACTAAGATTTGTATAACCCCCCCCCCCTCCCACCCTTCGATAATAAGTTCTTAGTACAGCCTCGTAAGCCTCTGTTTCTAAAAATAGGTATTTTACTTAATATTTAAATTACTATTAATCATTTTTGTTTTTTTATGATTCTATTAGCAGTACGAAATGTTTTAGAATTTTTTCATTAAGATTTAACACATAATATATTATATATATATCATTGTTTATTTACTTGTAAATCAATACCGATGACGTACCATAAAACTTTGAAAATGGGTTCATGCGGTAAAAATAGTTATTAATCTAAATATTTTAAAAATTTGCATGTATGTATAAAATATGATAATATTTATAATGGAATGTTTCAAGTTAATAAAGTTAATATGTTATGAATAATAACAAAAATTATTTGAGAATAAATTATTATTATGTTTGAATATACAATGCCAACATTTGAAATTCAAACACTCATAAAAAATATAAGTGGCTTTACGCTAAACGTTTATTTTTTTTTAATTTAAGTAAAAAAAAAACCTTATGATGAATCTTAAATTAAAAATATATAACTAACGATTATATTGAAGATTCAAGCTATAGATTTAAAAATTAAAAACATTATGAATTTTTAACTACTTTATATATACGGTTTCTTGATTTTGACGAAATTCGTCTCAATGCTAATAAAAGTAATAAAAACAGTGACAATTAATTTTGATATTCGTAAATTATTTGATAATTTGTCAAACTTTTTGAATTATTGTAAAATTTTGTTATACATAAATCCAAAAATAACTAAAATAAATGTACCTATATTAGCACAAGTATATTTAGCATCAATAAAGACAAAATATATTTTTTTTTAATTTCTAAAAAATATTCCTTCTAAAAACCTCGATTAAAAATTATTCATTGAGTAAAAATAATTAACAATATAATAAAAAGCTCCTCATAAGTATCTCCCAATAAAAAAATATTGATAATCCATAGTCACAACAATTTTTTTTAAGCATTTTTACAACATTCATAAAAATTGCGAAAAATTGACAAATTATTGTGTAACTAAAAACATTTTAGTTTTATACTAAGATTTATACATTTAATACAAAGTTTTTATAAGCTTTAAAATCTATATAATATATATAAAAAAATAAAATAAAATTATATTTTATTACATAACAGTAATTTTTTATTTTTTAATTGCATTTCAAATTTTTACAATATTGGTTATTTACCTCTGAAATAATTATTACTCTTCAAACAATTTTTAATATTTGGGAAAAAAAGCCGGTATTTTCACTATATTTTTTTTATATTATATGATAAAATTTTCAAAATATTTTAATGTTTTTAACTTTTTTTAAACTATTAATAGACATAACAAATTACAATTTTTTTTTCTATAATTGTCGATAAAAAATTATTTTCCTAGTCTTTCGACTTGAAAAATTCTTCACATAAGATCCCACAAAGCTATTCTTATATTTGTATAAAAGTATTAAAAGTACCTACATAAGTAAATTTTTTTATATATGCATTTAAAGTTAGAATTTTGACAAGATTCATCAAAATCGCATAAATTGCTAACCATTTTTTAGTTAATAAACTTTTTTTATTTATATCTAAGTTTTGAAAATTTAACACAAGATTCTTCATAAGTAATTGATATTAAAACTATAAAGTATAAAAAAAATATAAAAACAAAACTTTTTTTATAGATATTTTAATTCCACATTAAAAAAAAAATACTTATTTAAACAATAGATAATGATGTTAATAATGTTATTATAATTTAATTATTTAAAAACATTATTCGTATAAACTTTTAAGTTTATTATATTATTATCATTATTACTGTACGCAATAGAAATTTTGATTTATTTTAAGATATTATTATCTATTTACTGTATTTACACTAAGAATCTATTTTTACTGTTATACGGCATTGCAGAAAGATATTATTAAATTTTAAGTTGTATAAGTTGATTATATTTAGTATAATTAAATACTAATAAGTAATAATATAATAAATCCAATTTTTTAGAAAAAAATGTATCAGGCTACTGTGATACTAAAATTAAAATAAATTACTTTAAGAGCTATATCAAAAAACATATTACGAAATATATTTAGTGATATAGACTGACAGAGCATCTTCGCTCAGAATAACTTTTCGCGTACAATGATATATCATAAAATTATGATACATACTGTTGGGCGATTATGTCCGTGCCCCTCACCTACTTTAATTGGTCGATTTTTGTATATAAGGTATATTTTTAAAAGCATAACAAAATACAGAGATATACATTGCTCCCCCCACAGTGAAAATTTTGGCGAGTTCCTTTGATATTAAAGAATTGTTACTACTATTCCTAAAGGTGATGGCATGCAGGAAAAAAACATCGTTGTTAAATCAATACATTCATTGATTCACTCATAATCTAAAACTAAAACTAATTCATCTTTATTATAGGTAATAATTAATTAATGCGCATTTATTTTTTTTTTATATGTCCATGAACTTTTATACTTTTCTTCCTATAATGCGTGTGATTTTACAGATTGTATATACTCTTATAAAATATATTAAAAAATAAAAAGTGTCCATGAACTCGTTTTTAAGAACGCTTATTACCACTTATGCGTATTAATTTTATCATACCTCTATGACTCTATTGATTGGGCGTCGTAATTCGAATATAAAAATATAAAATAGATCGTAATTTCTCAATGATGTTTTCTGAGAAAATATAAAAACGAATTTTCCAGATAAATTTTTTGAATAATGTATATCTTATATAGTTATATATTTACCTAACTTCAAAAACCCAAAAGACTTTAAATGTTGATAATTTACACCAATTTACATAAGTACTTAATGAATGTACTTTTCAAAAAAGAACGATACATTTTCTAATTTATTAACATATAATGCAATGTTTAATGTTAGAATACATTTAACATTTGCATTTGTTCAACAAAAAAGGAATAATTAATAATTATAACAGTATAATATTGTAACGTTGCAGAATAAAAAAAAAATAGCATTAACAAGAATAAGTATATTAAACAGAATTATAATATATTACCAAAAAAGCTTTACATTGTAATGACTGTTTAATAAATAGTAAATGGAAAATATGCCTATATTAAAAAAATTAAAAAACTATGTGGGAAAGTCCCTTCACTTTTGGCCTTTGATACCTTTCAACTTCAAACACCTATAAGATTATAAAAAAATAACTATATGTATTTGATATATTTTTATTTTTATAAGAACAAATTTTGAGGGACTTTTTAACTACAATCAAACTTTTATAAACCGAAAATTTAGAGAACTTGCTTTGCTGCTAGTATAAGTTTAATATAATTCGTCATTCAATAGATCACTGTAATGAATGTGTTAAATTTAAATTCAATGATAAATCAATGCATAACAAAAAAAACGATTTTTGAAGAAAAGCTCTTTCAGATTTCAGTCTATATTTTATTATATATTTATGTTAGCTGTCCTGAACGGCTTGTCTCATACACACTATTTGACGAAAATGGAAAAAAAATAAAATATATATATATTATAATGTAAATATCAACAATAATAATTAGTACTTAATTTATTTTTCTATTTTTAATGCGGTATTAAAAAAAAAAAAAAAATTGTATTTATATTATACTACTATTATGGGTTATTATTATATACAAAATGTTAACTGTAACCTTAACCTTTAAGCTTGTCTGAAATTTAATTAGGAAGTTGGAATAAAATCTATTCTAAACATATCAGACAAGTGTGAACAAGTGGATACCGCTTTGTAAAAATTATGTGTCTAGTCGGTCTGTCAGCCTATATTATCACCAAGTATTTTTTTCATGATAAATTTATAGCTATTGAATGAATTTATTTTATTATTATTATTACATTTATAGTATAGATATAAATAGGTATAATAAAGAGGTATAAATATATAAGAGAATAGATAAAAACACAAGATTAATCCACATATTTTGAATATTTCATTGCAAATAGTAAAATTTATGATATACATAAAATGTTTAAGCAAATAATGTTTTTGTATTATAACAAAATAATTAATATAGTATATATCAATATATATATGTTCGTCCAAATTTGAATTACAAACATTGATAAAAAAAAATAATTGCACTTATATAATATATTTATTAGATTTTTGGTTAACAACTTAAAAGCTACCTTGTATTAAATTTCCAAGCTTTTTTAATCGAGTGAAAAATTGTTTATTAGTATTTTAAAAAAACTCCAACTAGATCTAATTATATAGTTACCAGAACCACCCCCAAAGTCGAAAAATCAAAAAGATTTTACTGTCCTAAAAGTCGAAGACAGCCAAAAAAAACACATCATTTTAATATCAATACATTCATCATATAATATACTCGACACTCGTTATATATATAATTTGTAAGAAATATCAGGTAAAAAAAATATGCGATTGATATTTAAAATTCTTTATTATATTAACCATTAACTACGTCCATTTCTGTTTGAATTATTTGTGTAAAGCACCAGATGACGTACAAGATAGACTATTGTGTGGTGAACTAGACTAAAATATGACGTCAAAATATTTCACATGCCTTATTTACGGATCATTGAATAATATTTATTTTCACCAGAATAAATAATATCTACTAATATAGGCTAATAGCTCATGTTGTTGAAGCATTTACTTTAATTAATTAATTTAAAAAAAAGATATCTACTAAATAATTGTATATAGTTTTTAGTACTTATAATAAACACATAAATAAAATTAACAATTATTTGACGAAAACATTTTATTTTAATGTATATTTTTATATTTTATTTGTCAGTTATAAAGTTAATATTTACAAATACATAAACAGTGAAACTTTTTTATTTCGACACTAAAATACACTAAGGCAATCAAAAATAAATAAATCCGTTATGGACAGTTATTATATCATAAACAAATATTTCGCTCTATATTAATAATTGTATGAATATGGAATACAAATAACAAATTATCAAGTACCTATGGTATATAATGCCTATTTATTATCGAAAGTTATAATAATAGATAAAAAAATATCTTATAAAATATATTTTAATCCAAATTAGTTAGTCACATATTTTTTTATATATATAAACGTTTAAAGATCATATTTTACGAAATTTTTAAGTTATTTTATAGTTAAAAATTCATAAAAATTTGAATACCCATAGTACCTACTATAGTTTGAATTTGTTTTATAAGATTCTTATTAAGTTGAAGTCAAATTAATTAAACAAAAATCAAACGAACACTTGTGAAACCTAGCCAATTATTATGGTTGGTATATTAAATTATCGTTGTTAGTTGCATTAAAACAAATAATAATTAATGATTAAGTTGAATTATTTGTAGGAAGGTATTAACCATTAAATGTAACTGCATTTAAATTTGTGTTTTAGGTATACAAACTATAATATAGATAATAATTATAACATGCAAAAAGTATTAATGAAAATTACTCAAAATAAAAATAAAAATTCAAATATTGCAAATATTGCAAATAATTCAAATAATTCAAAGGGTATGAAATACAATATGATTGAATACAGTTGAGAATAAAGAATAAACTAAAAATTGTTTATAAGAATTTTAAAAAGTTGGTTATAATTTAGTAATATAGTATATACTACCTATTCAAAGTAACTCACTATAATATACTACAAGTAGAAGTCATCCAATTTAAGTGTTGTTTCTTATAAACATTTTATTATTATTATTATTTAAGTACTAATAAATTATGAAATAATATTAAATGACAAAAATATTTAATTTTAGATTAATTGCTCAAATTCGTCTTAAAATTTTTTTTATTTCTATAGTAAATATAATTTATTTTAATATTTTATTCTGTAACATTTATTCATGAGAACAAAATGACACAGTTTATATTAATTTAGATATTTGTAATGTATTTAATATATAATATATCTAGCAGGAATTACACCAACTTCAATCAAAAAATTAAAAGCCAAGCATATTTTGCCTCAATAACAATATTGTATACCATTACAGAAATCTATGTTGTTTGCCTTTCGGTAATAAATTCAAAAGTATTTTTTCATAGAAAAAAAACTAAATCAAAGAAAAATTTGGTACATGCTGTTAATAGTCTTAATTATTCAGAATTCTGCTTTCATTGCTTTCTACTAACTAGAAAATTCACGTATAAATTCTAACATTTTAATCAACATATATTATGAATATAACAACCCATTTGATCAGTCTGTATAAATATCTATCATTAAACAAATATTTACAAAATAGTGCATCTAACAGAGTAACAACGAGCTTTTAAACAGTTCTAATAGACTATATAAAGTTAAAAGCAAAAAATCGCTGCTTAAAAGAGATAAAATCAAATTGGTATCATAAATTATTGGATACTATTAGAATTTTGGTGATAAAGAAACTATTACTTTAAAAAAATCAAAAAATTAAGATATTTTAACTTCAAAGGAATACATAGACATTAAATAATAATAATTTTTAACCAGTTTTAACATATTAAACTAAACAATTAATGTCAACAACTAAAGCAATCATTACATTCTGTCTTATAAATTTAACAATATAAAATCAAAGGGGTCTTCGGATGACATTTTTGAATAGCCTTGGCTTAATTAATATAATTCATAATCAAAAACAATTTTACCTTATTTTGTATCATATAAGTTGCGCTCATACACAAAAAGAGGTATTTCATATTGATTTAGTTTAAAAATTTATAATTATGTATTAGACAAAATTGACAATAATATAAGCAAATTTCATATCCTCAAAATAATCAAAATTCACTAATATTATTTAATGAAAACATTGTACTTCAATCTGATGATGATCAAATTGTATGTTGTTCACCAGATTCTGAATCCCAGAAATTAAACAGTGTGATAAATTTATTAGTAAGGAAAGTTTATTTGAAGAATTTTATCATACATTATGTATGTCTTTTGATACATCAAACCATAAACATGATATTTCAAATATTTTTTTTTCTATTTTACAAAATTCATCTAGTTTGGAACAAGACATTGTTATTTATAAGCAAAATTGTACAGATGTGTTTTATAAAATAGAGAATGCTGATTTTGATTTATTATTTATTAAAAAAAAGTATTGAGTTTAAAACATCCAGTATATGTTATTCTAAAGAGTATTTAGGTTTAATACTATAATTCTAAGTTCTATATCTAATTATTATATCATGTTCTAGAAGATAATTTAACTAGATAATAAAAAAATTAAAAAGGTAAACCACAATTTAAATGATGAAATTATTGCGCATTGTGCAACATCAATTATTATTGTGGATATGTATCTACACTTTATTATTTGAAATAATATTAACTTAACGTAAGGACTTTGCAATTCGCATGTACGTAATACTATATAAGACTACAAAGCACTAACTATAATAATATTATTTTTAGTAAAAGTTTTTACCTGATTAAAGTTGATATTTTCGTTGTAATGTATACTAACTAGTAACTATATAGATTATGTAAAACCGTGCAGAGTGCACGCGAGTAGTGCACAACTGTACAAGTTGCAAAGGAATTTCTAATTTCGGTATACGATTCGGTATGCTACCTCTACCTATTCGAGTTCACCGTGTTGGGTGTTATACCTATTCTGTGGTTATTGTACGGTGTCGTCGGTTATTGTAATCGGCGGGGTTGAGGGGACGCCCGACTCGCAACTGCCACAGAGTATAGACGTACAGACGTACAGTAAAGAAACAACGATCAACGAGTGCATCGCGGTCCACGGAGGAACATTCGTCAACGATGGTTTCGGTGATGAACGAAGGGGTGAACAAGAGCGTTAGACTTGTAGATAAACAAATAACAAAAAAATATATTATAATAGGTTTGTTCGTTTTAAAAACTTATGTTAACACTATAGTATGGAATGTGTGGATAGTGCTAGTTCACACACTAAACCCACACTATTTCAACAAACAAACAAACAGTGTGTACGCTCACACTTTTCCAAAACAAACGCTTCAGTGTACACTATTATTGAAAAAGTGTACACTTTTGGTCAAAACGAACAAAGCTATTATATTATATTTTTATATTTCAATGATTTCTCCGTGTATAATATTATATAATATCAGAATGTCGAAATAAAATATACTCGTTTCCCCATGCTCCACGTATATAATATTATATAGAGGGGGTGAAGTCTCGCACGGCACTCTGTTCCGTCTTCTAACTTTTATGTTTCACGGTATCAGACATCAATTATAATATATATAACACCTTGTTTAACTTTTTTAACCCATTAATCCCGAGAACTCATATATACCAACCCACCCATTTGAAGTGAAGCGATCGCTTCACGTGACATATGAGTTCGGCGCCACTGATTTAAGGATACAGAGTACGGAGAATATTATATATACAAATCCGAAAAACAGTACATTTAGTTTACTATAGCCGTCGATTCCCAAGCACCTTCATACCTAGTTATTAATAGGTTAGTAAATAGTAGGTGAATAAGTATTCACATTATTGTTTGTAGTATCTTTGAAATTGTTTTTTTTTTTTTTTAAATATTATTATTTTAATTCATCTTTAAATTTAATTTTCTATTATTAATTTACAACTATTGCTATAAACTACTAACTATAACTTGTTTATACAAACCCTATCGTCATCATATGCCATTATTGTTTGAACACGTTTGTAATGAGTTAAAATAATATAATAGATAGGGTAATGGTGAATGGTGAGTTAATTTAAGAATAAGACATTACTATTAAAATATTGTTAAATTATTGTTTGAATGATACATAATATATAGCATTAACTAAATTTTAGAAAGAACATGAATTTTAAAGTGTACAATAATTGAGTGGAAACTGGAAAACTGGATGAGCATTTTTTATATGTCGTGTGGGTTTTTATAGATGATGTTGTGAGATGCCGCCTTTGCTCGTAATCAAGGCACAGATTGCGGTATCTCTCAGAGCATCTGTGTGTTGTATGTGTGACATAATATTATTATATACTATTGGGTATTTTATTATGATATGATATTTAATGTAATGATTGAATTATAACGATATATTATAATGTATATCATTACATCTATCCCATTTTTATTTTGTGTGTGTACTCGCATGTATATACTTATTATATATTATATAATATATAATGTTGAAAGAAAGAAAGAGAAAACAATAAGAATATATAGGTATATAGATAGATAGATCAATAGCTACGCTTTAATATAACTATAGTAAATATATGGCTTTAACCTATAATTCAACGATTTTGTAAAAGTTAAATTTTGTTTTATTATTTAATTATTATTTGCATGCGACTAAGTTGTAAATTATGTATTTGTTAGATTGATAATCTTTTAATACTTGGATACAGTTTAATTTATTTGTGATGGTTAGTTGTATTGTCTGTGTTGATTATCTGTATATTTCGAGTTGTATCTTGGTTTTGTAAATACTAACTTTACTGTTCTTCGTTTTTCTGAGCATGTTCTTGTTCTTTTTAGTGCATGCTATATGCATTATGTAATGTGTGATGATACTAAAAATGTCAGCTACTAGTTTTATGTTTCATCCAAAGGTCTGATATAATAAATATATATTTAAATTAGTATTAATGCATGTAAAAATTATTCACTATATAAAAAATATTCATAGAATACCAGAGATAAATTTAAACCGCGAACCAGTGCCACGTCTTTTTAGTTTGTTCTCTACCAATCTGTTGTTGGTGTTTTCATCGATTAAAGAATCTAATTTTAATCTCTAATGGCCTGATCTATAATTGATAAGCCCATAGTTTGTCTTCGCAGATTTTCTTGAGAAGCTTCTCTTTCATGAGGAAGTACTAGGTACTGTTGAAAGGCCTTCATAGGTACTAATGTACTATCATGTATTCATATGTATAAATTCCGGCTGTTATTAGGTGTTCAGAGCTTGTATTAGTCCAGATCAATTCTGTTGATGATTTTAGGGTTTGAGGTGTTTTTATTTCGTTCATTTTTTATGTAATATTATGAACCAATCTCAATCAAAGTAAAAGATAGATGGTAATAGGTGATTATTGGTGTTAAGTACATATTGATACAACTAAATTTTAATATATATAACATAATATTGTGTTAGATACATAGTGTATAAAATTACAAATAATATATTATTCACGATACAATACATATTTTTAGATTAAGTGAATTTCTTAAATATTGTTCTACTTAAAATATTCATTTATTGATTTGTTTTACATAAAATATTTATATTACATAGTAACATTTAGAATAATGACTATTTAAATATTGTTAGATAATTAGTTTGAATAATACACATAGCATTAACTTAAATTTACAAAGAACATGAGTTTTGAAAGTGTACAATAATTGAGTGGAAACTGGGTGAGCGGCTGAGCCGCTAAGCCACTAAAAAACTGAGCGGTAAAATTAAATACAATTTATATTTATAATAATATATTATAAATTATAATGTATGTATATAATTTATTTTCTTAAGTCTAAATGTCATCTAATAAGTATGTAATCTATAATAATGATATATTAAAATGTATATCGTTACGTATTGTTATAAATAGAGCATGCTGCATTGCCACTACATAATAATACATTTTTAATAAAAATATAATGTAAAATAATTAATCACTAATTTAATTCTAGAATGCAAGGAAATTAAAATAAAGTTTAATTATAATAACCATAAGAAACGGTTAAGATTGATCTCGCAAATCAAATGCACTTGAAACCACCATGTTTACATACGCCTCTGATATCAAATGTTCTTATGATACTAGTTTTTGTAAGTTATATATTTCAAAAAAAGGCATAAAAAAACTAACATTTATGAATAAATAAAATATATTCAATAATATTTCTAAATAAACTATTAATTCTAAATTGTCAAATAGAATATAGAAAAGTAAACTTCGACGAGTTTACAGTGTACACATCAATTATATCTAACTCACGTCATTATCTGCTTTGAATTATTTAAAACCATTTGAACCCGATTGTTATTCATCAGCATGATATTTTAGAACGTAATTAATAACTCTAAAAAATATAGACTGTGGCTAATTTTTAACATAATATTGTCCTTAATTTCTTATATTTTTGAACCTTTTTGACCTTTGTTAAGCGAACGCTTGATATACAAGTTATTAGACATAAATATTGTAATCTCTTTCATTGCCCTATAAAGAATATTAACAACTTATATACATATATTCAATAATACACAATTAAAATAACCGATAATGATAGACTGATAATAGTCTATGTATTTAGATTGCTATAAGAATGTGTTTTCAGTTCTCGACTATTGCTCCAGCATTTCACATTAATATTTAATATTTACATAAATACTGAAAAGTGTATCTCTGACAGTTATAAGTAATTACTGTATTGAATAAAAAGGTTCATTTATTGTTATTATTTTATTTTTTCTAATATGGCGAGTATTGATGCTTGTTTATCAGTTACACAAAAAATACTTAAACAAAAAAAGGTAATCAAATATATTATTATTTGTAATTCATTAATAATTTTTGTTAACTTATATTATATAATATAATATAATTTATTTATATATATACTATATTATTTGATTTGTATAATATAATCTATTTTAGTGCACCTATTATTAATTAACTTATTCTAACTTGTATTTTTAAATATGTGATGTCAGAAAGATACAAATTTCGTTTCGTATATTTGACTTATTTATTTTAATTATTTACATTTTAACGGAGTATAATATACTTCAAATATGTTAGTTACTTACATACCTACTTAAAATATAAATTGATACTTAAAACTAAGATAGCAATCAGTTCATGCGCTAAGAAAAATTTTAATTGTTAGCCATTTTTCACTTAAATGTGGTTTTTAAATAATAAATAAATTATAGTAGACGAATTTTGATGCAATAATTTATTATTAATATTTTTTACATTTCAAACGAAATAACCGTCCAATGACACACATTTATAAATGGTCTCAACGTTTAAAATACTTAGGTACATTAAAATATCGTTAAATAGTGAGTTCATATTTCCCCGCATCCCTAAATCATTATTAGGATTAATCTAAGTATATATTTCATACATATTTTTAATTTGATGAATATTTTTTTACAGACATGCAGAAAATTGTATAGTATTCAACATCTGTTGTCTAAAAGAAACCAGTCATCGGTATCACAAAATGATCTCGAAAAGGTAAATTTGTAAATTAATATCACCTAGATACTTATCATCTAACACCGCTATATATAGTTTAATAGGTAACCATAATACCATAATACATCTCATTATCAGTACCATCAATAATTAATAAAAAAATTAGCATAAGAAGAAAAAAATTGTTTACTTTACATGTAGCCACATACTCAGGAATGCAATATGATTATAAAATTAATTTAATAATAATTAACCTTCGCATTAAATTCTAGATATTACTTCTTCTTACGTGAAATAAAATATAATCAAAACCAAAATTTAAAAAAATCAACAAATTAATTTAAAAAACCTAAGATATTTTCTAATTGTGTATATTTTTAATAGTTATTATTATATTTATCTTCCTCTTCTTTTTGTTCCTAAAAAAATAAAACTTTGAATTTTAAATTTTAGAGAAAAAAATTTTTTTAATGTTTTCTTTATTTAATTGTATTACCTCCAACATCTAATTTATAAATTATAATTATTTAAAGTCTCCATAAGAGATTATATACATTTCGAATGTTTCCTGATATACTGACTGATTCAAATTAAAAAAAAATCTATTAATTTTTATAAAAAAAAAAACAGTGTCCTGCAAATAAGAAGATATATTCCTAGTTTCTAATAGTTACCAATAAACTAACAAATCATAAATTATATAACTCAAATTGTAGTTAATTTTCATCATTATCATAATGACTATAGTGTTAATTGTTATTCTAATATAATACATTACTAATTTCCCCAGCTTTTGATTGCACACTGCATACACTGTTTGCAATGCTCAGGACCATTAAGAATTATTAAACTATTTGAACTAAATTTAATTTATTCGACTTAATATGGTTTTAAAATGTAGACTGTAATTGTCTTTCCTTGACAGATTTTCTACTTGGCCCTTCATGTTATATTATATTTCAAATATTTCAATACTTAGCTAATATTAATATTATAATAACTATATTGGTTAAACGTTTTGTACGTTTATTAAAATTCAAATTTCAGCGTATGAAGTTGATATTTTTCCATAAATACTCCAAAAACCCATCATTATAGTTAAGTATATATTATAATGGTTAAGTAAAATAATGATTAAATAATAAATGAGAATTATAACACTGTAACCTGAAGTAAAGATTTATGTTTTTTTTTTAAAGAAGCCAAGATGTATAAACCAATTTTTAAATATCAACAAATATTTAATATTTTAGGCATTTAAACAAATTGTTTAATATATAGTGTAAACTCTTTCACTTCAACATTTTTATTTCACATGATTTAGGATACGTCATTTAATATCTAAAGACCGCAATTAAAAATTGATATAATTGATTTAATCATATCATATTATAAATAGAAAAGATATAACTAACTAATGATAAGTTCTAAAAATATTAAAATAAAATCTCTGTACGTACTTATACAAAAAAAAAATCTATAATTCATTAAAAATTAAATAAATAATCCTAATTAATGAGTGTTTATCAGAAATGAATTATATAAATACTTACTATATTATTATATATTATTTCAGTTAAATGACGTGCATTATTTTTAATAGTGTATTTATTGTTCATTCAAACGTTATATTTGTTGTAAGTGGAGTTAAAAAAAATTAGCATGTATCCATTATTTTGAATAAAATCATAGCCGTTTCTTAAAACAATATTGTGCGATCGGAAATAATCTGCACTAATATTCAGTAAATGATAAAATTACAATTGCTTATTTCAACAGCGTGTATATCAGTTAGGTTTAACAAATATAAATGCATTATATATAGAAGTGTTTTTATTGCATTATTGATAATTACATAATTCATATTTCAATGAACTCTAGAAATCAATAATTAAATTAATTATTACAAATAAATATGTATACAAATGTATAATAATAGTTTATAATGGTACTAAAACAATATGAAATGAATTAACAAATTAAATACACAATTATAAATTAGATTACTAATACTAAATTATACTTTATTGAATCATAATTTAAATATTTTCTGTTATACGTAATAGTATTCTTTTGTTACAAATATATTTTTAAAGCATATGTGCATTATAATTTTATTTATAGTGCGTGAAACCAGATATCGACATCACATTATGCAAATCATCGAAGCTTAATGACAATGTCACCAATATTCTAAAAAGTGGCACCCAAATTAAGTTTGGTACTATTTTCACAGACCACATGCTCAAAATACACTACGACAAGCATGCAGGTGGCTGGCAGAAACCATACATCACGCCCATGGAACATCTCCACTTACATCCCGCAGCTAAAGTCCTTCATTATGCCACTGAGGTAAAATATATATTTAAATGAATAAATAAATATTTTTAATCTAAACAACTATAATGATGAATATCCAAAATACAAACATACATGCATTATTTGTTTAATAAGGTCTACAGAAACCTATTATATTAAAGGTCAAAAAAGTAATCTGCATGCTAATCAATTCGCTATAATTAGTACTCGCCGTCTACCAGTAACAAAATGGTGAAGTAGAGTTTGTACTAAATTTGTTTTATATTATTATTTCAAATTTTACCAAATCACCGAAAATAAAATAGTGGGTACTGGGTATCGTGTATATTAAAATACATAATTACTTTCATCATAATCAGTATTTGAATATACCTGACATAGCATAATATTATGGATTTGGCAGACAACCACACTGTTTTTGACCATTATGTCTTATTTTTTTAAACCATTTTTATGTACTTTTATTCTTAGTATTAACATTATAATAAATAATTATGTATACTGTAAATATTGATACCATAACGGCTATTAAATCTGATTTCACATAATTTCCATTTTTTTAAGTGATAATAGTACAAAAGTATTTTTTCTTCTGCTTGTAAAATTAATTTAAACCCATTTGTCAACATTATACGTATTTTGATAAATGTCCAATGTTAATGTTTTTAATCCGCTCAGATTGTTTTATAATTCGGCACAATATTCAAATATACACTAGGGGTAGATAACAATGCGTATACCTATTTATTACACTTTATTGGCGCTAAGATTGCGCCGTTTATTAAGGAATACAATAAATAACATCTCATTATATGAGATTTACAATATTGCTTATCAATGACTATAGTCGCCGGACTATTAAATATTATATTATATTTCTTTTTTCTGTAATTATTATTTTAAATATCTTTAGGTATATTTTAAATCCAAATGCTCAATACAACGGTGAAATTTGCATTGTTCTATTAATAGCATTTATACTGCATGATTGGTAAACACAAAATATTAGCTACAAAAGTAATATTCCTAGAATTAATTTTATATAGTAACTAACAAATTATAATAATATGCATGTTTTAAATTAGTTTAAATAATAATAGTACAGTAATAATTTAGTATAACCTGGTGTTATAAGCCAAGTAAGAAATTATTTTAAAATTTAATGATAACATAATAATATATACAACGAATATTTTAATCATAATTGAATACATATATAGACATTTTAACAATTGTTTAGGTAGTATAAAAATATACCAGTAGATAACAATCATTAGCAACTAAACATTAAAAATATAGCACACACGATGAACATGCGTGCTCACTGCTCACAGTATATAGGTACCTACGTCATATAGTTTTACACAATCAGACGATAAAAAAAAGAACGAGCACACACAAACGGTGTAATAGCAAGATATCTGCAGAGTAAAATGTATAGTCAATTATGTAATCGGCTTTCGAATTCAAATTCTGTAAATTCTAATACCGTACACTAAGTATATTATACAATGTACAAACATATTGTATGGGTTCGAAAAAATAGAAATCAAACATATTTTAACATGTTATATTTACTATAAAAATATCAAAAATAATTACGAGTAAAATCAAAAAATAATCGAATCATTTATTCTCTGTGTAACATCATTTTCAAAACTCATATGGCGTCATTCATATATGGCAATAAAAGATTTGTGCAAACCAACGGGTACAAGAGAAATTAATTTAAAAAAATGTCCAATTATTTTTATTATTATTTTTCTCTTCGTATGGATATATTATAATATGATTATTTCAATTTAAATCTATACTTCATAATATGTGTATTTTTAATAATAGTTATATGATTTTTAGAATGTTTTTTCTGCCTCAATTTAACTTTTTTTGATTAGTTATTCTTGCAATAAGATCTAGCAAATAGCAATTATATCAGTGCAACTATACCACATTTAAACTCTATTGATAATATAAATATGCCCATGGTCACTGCATTATGCAAACATTAAAAAATCGATAACTAATACGTTATAACTTGTAAGATACTTTATATTAATAACGTATTGTGCAAATAGCAAACATCAATACACCATATCATACTCGGAAATAAAACTTTCAACTTAATTATAGGTACAATGAGTAATCGCGTTGAAATAAATCTCGTACACTTATAGTCTGAAAATTATATTATTGTTAATTAAGATAATCAATTACCGCATCACCTTGACATCCTTGAAACATTTAAAATTAATATAGGTAGTATTATAATTAACGCCCGACAAAAAATCGAAATTCCTGTTTTAATATTATGTTGTTTTGTTGCGTAGGTATTCGAAGGGATGAAGGCATACAGATCAGAACATGGCCACATGAATCTATTCAGACCAGAACTAAACTTGCAGAGGTTAAACAAATCAGCTAGAAGAGTAGGCCTACCATCAATAGATACTGACGTGTTACTCAAAGGCATTGAACGTCTAGTATCTATCGACAACGAGTGGTTACCTGTGTCGGCGCCGCTCAGTTTATACATTAGACCTAACCTCATAGGCACAGAAGTAAGTACTTGGCTCGTTAGAAAAATAAAATCTTTCCCGGCAAAAGCTAATCAAGTATATCTGAATATAATTCCACAAACAGGCCTAATTGGCAATTATTTATTGCCCTTCACGTTGTACTCGAATGGCGTTATTAATTCGTAGTTTGTACCTACTCCTTCCCGTCACTTTTTAGAAACTTATATTCCTGATATGAATATTCTGTGTGCTATTTTCATTATTAAGTTTATTTATACATATCAAACTCATTTTTAAATACAAATAAGAATCACGCTTAAAATAGTTATTATAAGCGATTTATTATAGACTATAGTTTCCTATAAAATATCGAAATCAACTGAAATATTTTTTCTACAATATTGACAGTGGTTTTGTCAGTTACCACTATTCACAATGAATCCTTTTAAAAACTTAAAACACTACGAAAAATCTGCAAAAGATGATAATTTAAAAAAAAAACTTGTATTATATTATAAATTATAATAAAAATATTATTTAAATTACAATTTTAAGCCATACGCAAATAATTATTAATTTGCACAACTATAATATAATGTTGGTGTGATTTATAACTCATTACCAAATAAGTTGGCTAAGCATATTTTTGAAATTACACCTATGTCAATGTATTATCTATCAAAAGTATTCGATAGTCATACAACGTATTTTATACAGATATTATGCATTTTTAGGGCACACTAGGTGTGGCACAAGCAGATACAGCCCTTCTCTACGTAATAATGTGCACCGTGGGATCATATTTCTCTAATAAATTCAAGTCAGTCCGACTGATGGCCAACCCAAAATTCACTAGAGCATGGCCTGGTGGTTGTGGTGACTTTAAAATAGGCGCTAACTACGCCACCACATTATACCCTCAGGTAAGGGACAAACGCATGCCGACATATGCTTTAATTTCTTAATAGCGTAAATTGATACATTTTTTATAAGACAAGGACAACTATAACATAATTTTACAAAATTGTAATGATTCTTACGCTAAAAATAATTTATAAATATTAATGTTCATGTTTTTATTAAATATCTAATTTTATTTAATTATATTCTAATTAGCTGACTAGTTTTTTTAAAGAAAATATGTTTTATTAATCATTTTGTGTTTAAATTCATCGTTAAATCATATAACTTTAATAAAAAGATTATAAATTGAATAATGTCGACGATAGTACCTAGACCTAGTTTGTGACGAATAATTAATAAATAAAATAAATAATTATAATATATCTACACTAATTTAAAAATAAGTATCAAACAAATAGGAAAAATTTGTTAAAATAGAAATATGAATCTCAGTGTTCATTTACAATTTGTTTAATATGTTAAGAACCGTGTTTTATATTTATTTAAGAATTTAAATTTTTTTGAGTTTTTCTATTTAACTGTCTATAAAATGCAAGTTTCTGAATTTAGAAAAGTTAGGTACCTATAATATTTTATGAAACATGATGTAGAGGTATCTATGTACTCACGAATTTATTGTTATTCAATATTAGTATTTTAATTTAAGTACACACACTATTTTTTATTTTACACTATTTAGTATATACACTAATAATTTTATTATATTTCATAAATATAAATACACAACGATAAACTATTCACTATCACAATTAAATTTAACAATTTAGAATATAAAAATGTTTGAACGTTTTAGAACTTATCACATATACTATATCTACTCATTTGAATACCTTCGATTAAAATATTAAATATAATTTAATTAGTTCACATGATACTGATAAAAAATTTACACACAAATCCCGAGCATGAATATAGTTGATAAAAGAATACAATTATTTTATACTGACGCACTACCATTTAAACATTAATTTATGAATGATGAAATAACTATTTATCTAACGATTATTATATTATTATATCAGTCTTAGTAGATAATATCATTGATTATACATAGTATATAATAATCTTTATATAATCAATGGTAATGCCAAACTAATAATTAGGCCTATTAATTCATAAATAATATTAGTTAAAAATGCCAAATCCCATTGATAATTATACTCAATAGTAATATATTAGAAAGTAACACTAGCCACTATAGATAATATTGTATAATAAGTTTCTGTTCAAATGTTATACTTTGGTATTAACAATATGTACCTAACAATTGAATGTAACTATCATCACAATATTCACATGCAAGTATGCCGAGTAAAAAAAAATGAAAAAACTAATAAGTATATAATGTATACTTATTTCAAAAACTCAAATTATACTCTCAATATTACATTTATAAATTCACATTATATATTAAATTTTAAATTAAAATTTTTCAATTTACAAAAAAAAAAGGATGATGCTGTCCCAAATTCAAGCTTATAGTAGGATACAACTAATTAATTACAGTTAGCCGTTAGGTACAATAATAGTTTAAAATATTAATAACGATCACTTTCAAATTTAACATGACATCACACACGATCTGAGGCTGAAAAAATTAGTAGATAATTAACTTAAAATCCAATATGTGTGGATGTGATAGAGTATAGACTATAGAGATGTCTGTTTTTTCGCTCTTAATATTATTAATAAAATCTATTTTCTCTAATGCCATACATACATTTATAAGAACTCAAGCCTTTACTTCTTTATATGTCTTAAGAGCCAATGTATTTGCGCATATCTAATTTTTGGACCATTAATTCCAGGAATTAGCTTCAAAATTAGGTTGTCACCAAATGCTATGGTTATATGGTGAAGACCGACAAATCACAGAAGTTGGTGCGATGAACGTATTTATTCTTTACAAAAATCAAAATGGCGGTAAATAGACTAAAAATATATTATATTTTAATCCAACCTGTACATTTATTGTACATTTATTGAACATTTATTGGTCATATTATGATAATTACCAATTGTTTATAAATATAATATTATGTTTTATATGTAACTTACAGAAAAAGTATTAGCTACTCCACCATTAAACGGTATGATATTACCAGGCATCACTAGACAGTCGGTACTGGACTTGGCTAAAGAATGGGACGAATTTCGTGTAGAGGAGAGAAACTTCACAATGGACGAATTAATTGAACTGAATAAAAATAACAAAGTAAGCAAATTAAGTTACCTATATTAAAATGTATACCATTTTGCGCAAAATTGCTTTTATTTTTATCTCAAAGACGGTTCTCACACAAATAAAACTACGGAGATATTTAAAATCAGAAAAAAAATAAGTTCCTTTATACAATAATTATTATGAACAATGTTCGGAATATCATCTTGCAAAAATAATGTATCGTAATAATATGTATATATATTATGTGGGTACTCTTAGGTAGGTGTACACATTCTCAATTCTGTCTATGTCCGTCGACAATAATTAATATGATAAATTTTACTATTGAAATATATATATTATGTTACTAAGTGTTACATTAGAATAGATAGATTGAGTAATTAAATTTAAAAGCATAGGTATTTCTCAAACGAACAAAAGAATGTACCTATAAGTACCTACTATATAACGGTTGTAAAATTTAAATAACTGACTGTATATTGCCCCTTAATATTCATCGTGTTGAAACATTCAAGCCACGTAGGCGCCTATTTAACATAATTTCTATTATAACGTAATTATTGCCAGCTGTGTATTTATAATCGAATATGGAGGCATTTACACCTACCTACTTTAAAAAATGTTAACGAAAGTATAAAAGTATTATCATTCCGTCTTAAACTATCTTTCGGTCGTTTCAGATACTCGAGTTTTTCGGAACTGGTACAGCAGCAGTCATTAGTCCAGTATCGTCCATACTATACGAAGACGCAGACGTGCAATTGCCAACCATGGAACAGTCGAACCCGTTGTACGCGAGGCTCTTCAAAGCGATTACTGACATACAGTACGGCCGGGTAGCGCACCCGTGGACCAGAGTAGTGGACGAAAGACCGCATTTGTACGAATCTCAAAACTACAAATACGCTAACTAACATCCATTATTATAATAATATATCGATGGATCGCGCGACACTCGATAGCGGTCAATAGATAATACAGTAAACGGCAATATTATTTAAAATCGTTTATTTAATTATTAAGTCACAATAACTACAAGTAACCACCTACGATATAGGCTCGGTTTTTTAAGCAAAAAAAAATGTATTTAATATTAATAATGAAATACACTTATCTACTTCGATACCTAAGTACTTGAATCTGACAAGTAATAATTAGCAGAGCAGCAAAATAATTTTATTCAGTTCACTGTATAGGATATGTACTATATGTAGAGCCATTTCATTATTGATGAACATATTCTGTCATCCACTCTACATTATCTATATGCATTAAAACCATAACAAAATTATATACATATATAGTATATTAAGAGGAAATGGAAAATGTTTAGAAAATAAAAAAATCATTTAAAAAAATTATTTCACGTAACAAATTGTCATATTACCTACTATATAATATTGGCCGCTATCTGTCGACGGTATAACTGTTAACTAATGTGAAGTTCGTTGATTTTGTTTTTAAAAATTATATTTTTATATTTTATATATTTCAATTATTCGTAAAGAATAATTAACTATTAAACCATTAGGTACCTGCAACAACAAAACTATTTGTTCTATGTAACTTTATACACGTTTTTTATCTCAATAAAAATGAATATTTACCATAATTGTATTATTATTGGACACATAAATACGTATTTTTATTCATTAACAACTGTACCTAAACTAACGAGCCAAAATATTTTGTAAGTATATAAGTATTATTAATTGATCAGACCTCCACAAGTTGCAGAGTGAAAGTTGAACATGATTTCTAACCAAAACAGTTGACAATTCATAACACCTATCAAAAACTAATACAAAAGAAATGTTCATCATTATTCATTGATTTAACAGTATGTCAGCGCTCTGTTTTTTCTCATCTCTCTATAGGCTCTAGTGACTTGAGTCTAGTCTACGCGTCACAATGTTTTTGATTAATCCTAGAGTACAGTCGACCATTACAAACCTACCTACCTAAGCGGCTAAACCTAACAGAGAATAATATTTAAGGGTATGGGCGTATGGCATATCGATTTTTCTAAATATTATTTCAAAACTATTTTGTAACCATTTAAATTTAAAAAAAAATTGTATTATTATTGTTTAAATCAATATAAGATTAATTAAAATATAAAATCAATACGTCAAACCTTCAAAAATTAATCCTTTGGAATAAATTATTGTAAGCAATAGGTGATTTTACTCTAAAATTAGGTACTTCAGATATTGAACGTAAATCAAAAAAATGTGGGCAAGTGAATACCGCTTTGGTAGGTATATCCGGTATTATACGATTGAGATTTTTATTTTTTTATCATTTCAAAAGGTGATAACAGTTGAGAGACACAAACAAACAAAAAAATACACACACATCATTATAAAATTAATACATTCATCGCTCCACTTAGATCTATAAAATGATTTGACGTCAATGTATTTAATCTGTCTGAAAAAGAACGCAAATATTGCGCTGACATCCCCTTCAAAATGAACTAACTTATTTGAAACTATAATTATTAAAAACGTTTAGTCTTTATTATTGATAATTATTTATACATTAGTATATAAATGTATAGGTAACTATTTTTATATTATTTGCCAATTGAAAAGTATCCTTTGAAAATCATTCATGGCGGGTGAAAAGTGAAAAATATCAACCCCCATAGAAATATTATTAATTCTGCCTACATGAACTTAATTAAGATACCTAGGTACTTAACTAAAGGAAATTAGTTTAGTTCATTAAATTGGGCAATTTTACCAACCAGCTTTGATATAATAGTTTTTAACGATATACACTTGCGATTTGCGACTTGCCTACTGCAGCGTGTTTGATGTGTACAAATTGAAACGAAAAACAAAAAAAAAAAAATTAAAAACTTCAACACAACTGTTATAAATATTAAATATACATAATAATTACTTTTATTAGTCATCATAGATAATAATCATTTTAAAAAAGTGGATCTTCCATAACGTTACCCCAAAAAGCAACTCCGGAACATTAACGAGTTAGAAAAATTAAGAGTTCATAGGCTATAATATCTACTTTTAACTATGTGTTACAAAACGATTTACTTTTTGTTAATTTAAATCTAACTTTCATTTTAACGAGTTAAATTTTTCTTCGTGATAGGTTTTTCTACACATTTTTTTTTAAACACCCAGTGCTCGAATTGAAAAAAAAAATTGTGAACGGGCGCTGGTTTTAGTTCAGAAAACACCGTTCCGTAGCAGATAAATTGTAAAATAACCCGTTGTGGACTTCGTTCCCCACACCCCCTGCACATATAGTAAGGTACTATAAAGCTGGTATTTTTCCTCGCTTAATTAAATGAAGGGGAACGCTGAAATCTATGAAAAAAACGAATGCGGACTACGTCCACGTGAGTCCCAGCCTCCAATTCGAGCACTGTAAACACCTAAACGTCCTAAACAATTATATAAGCTAGTTGAACTTTGAGCGTAGTTCAATATCTACTTGAATGCGGTACTTCTAAATTTCGATAGGAATCAAAATAACGCCTAAAAAAATACAGTTATATTAAAATATCCATGAAAAATGTCAATCTCACTCAAACATATTAATTACAAATATCACAACGCAATAACAGTAGATAACCCAGTTGTTCCGAATCAGTGTTTAAACATTTAAAGAGTAGTTAAACAGTTAAATAATAAAATTATATCATTTAAAATATTAGATATGGGCCGAGGGCGTGTTTTAGGGAGGTGGGGCCCCATTCGCCCCCATCTCCATCGCTCATATTTTTTCTATATAATACATTAATTAATTAATTAATAATTTATTTAAATAATTTTCCGTTTGATAAAGATCGTAAATCGTAATGACATCATACTTAACACTATAAGAATGTTATGCCTGTATAGATAATCAATTGTAAATTATTTTTAGTCTGTATAGATGAAAAATTAATCCCCCCTCTCCCCATGGGCTCAACTCAAATACGCCCTTGATATGGGCTCACTTTCTGATATTTTTTCAGTCAATCACACTAACATAGTAACATGTGTTATTTTTACTATAATATATCTATGTTTTTGTATAAACTTATTAGGTATCCTATACTTTTATAAAATTTGAATGTATTGCACTTTGGAGATTTTGCGTAGATTGTAAATAATCAGTTTTAAAAAAAATTGCAACCGATTTTTAATTCAGCCGTTACTTTTTTTGAATTCAACTTGTAACTTTCTCAAGCTAAAAATAAAAATAAATAGTTTTTAACTCGACTAACATTCTTCTACAACAACTATATTGACTTAATGTGTTAAAATAATTTATAATTATGTAACTTGTCCGGCTTGGCCAAAAAGTAGATATGTAACCGTAAAACGCCCGTGTGTATGCTGTGCCTCTATCATACAATCAAAGATAAATCTTGATAGGTAGGTACGCATTGTAAATCGGATTGGTCGATATCTCTCGTGGAAAATACAGGTATCGAATTTATTTTTTACTTGCTAAGAATGGTCTAAATCTAAAACCTTAAAGCGTATAAACAGTATCCTGGATACGTATACATGATACGAATAATCATAATGCATGCGTTCTTTTTTGTATGAGCAATCAATTGATTAATAATGTAAAATTAAAGCAATGCCAAGAGGTAATATAATATTAAGGTACTATATAGGTATATCTGCTTTCCGGCTATACGTAATAATTAAAATAGGTCTAACGACTCTAATAACGTATAAACACTATAAACATGTCTTTTTTAGCATGCTCTGTAATTATACAATTTAAAATGTTTTTTTTCTATGGTAGATAATATGGGATAGCACGACGAGGTGTGAGAGAAAAAGTACTTAATTTCATATTCTACGTGGTATCACGACAAAAATGGTTGTAGGTACACGCAAAAAAAAGTAATAATAAATAAATTAAATAATTTAAATTTCTATACCTACCAGTTAGACTTAATGGAAAATACATCTTATCGTATATTAATTAATTTAAAATTCGATTGCATATTTTATACATTGTAAGTGCCTACGTGTACGGCATACCAACACATTTTAACATTTTAATGAGGAACATTCTCCTAACTCTATATTTTGATAATTATTCCTTTTTAAGTTTTAATATACAAGTATACAACACAATAATATTATACCTTACATTAATTGGTTAAAAATTAACGGGCTAACAGTAAAGTACCTACCTTATACGTCATAACCAGATAATGTACCTACTACCTAGTACAACTAAATTTATAATCATTTGATCATAAACTATGAAGTTACACTGTGGTAGTGGTTACACATCACTATAGTCTATAATCGATAATAATATACTAATAATAGAATACATTCATTTCTCAAAATTACTGAGCGCAGGTTATCGATAACAAGTGAAATATTTCACCTAAAACAATATTACGTAGGTTCGTAGGTACCTATATTAATATACGTACCAGACCCGCGCGCAAGGGGTCCATGAAGAAATCCTGGTTGTAGGACACTTTGTACGGTCACCCAGAAAAAATGAAAACCGCGGACAGTTTGTAGTGTTTGTACTATTTCAGAAAGTAATAAAATTTACATGGCGAACAGTTTGTACTATTTCAGGTAAAAAAAAAATGTTGAAACATGAAATGTTAGACATAATTTGTTATTACAGAACACAGGTAGTTAACAATGCTAACATACATAAATAATAATAATAATAATAATAATAATCAGGGCTAGGATTTGTATGCAATAAAAAATTGTAAAATATGCATTTTATTTACCAAAATATGCAAAAATATATGTATTTAAATTGTTATAAGATAAACACAAAAATATAGTTACAAAAAAAATATTAATTTATTAAAATACATCGGTGATCGGCTGTTTGTCTTAATATAATACAATTGAGAAATAAAATAATACGAAATATTAATTACGAAATATACTATAAAACATGCATTTTTCGCAATAATATGCATTTTATCCAAAATATGCACAAACATGCAAAATAAAAATACCACCATTTACATAAAACGTCCGCGATCGAACTTTACCAATTTATTATCACCGTACAAAGTGTCCGCGATATGCAACTCAAACAATAAATAGTACAAACTGTCCGTTTACCAGAAATCCTGGGTTTGAGGCTGACCCGCACAAACGTTTATGATTTGGAGAACAAATATTAGAACCACAGCTGTGATCTAAAATTTTCTTCATTTTGATTAATTTTTAAGATTTGTATTTTAACAAGGCTTATTAAAAAAATGTTTCTGTATTTTTAATCATTCTAAATTGCTGTAAGAACAACTTAATCCCTAATACAAATATTAATTATATTCAAGTTTTTAGGTCAAATTCCAAATACCTACAAATAGCTTAAAATTGGTCTTGATATAATAATATAATTACATTTACTCACAAACACATTTTCATTAGAAAATCGAAAAAAAAGAACTGTAAACTGTTAATTGCATATAAATAGGCAACACCATAGAGCTAAAATATTTTGATATTTATACCATTACCATATCTAGAAAATGCTGATTATTTATTTTTAAATTATTAATATTTTTTCCCCAATCATTTTGAAAAGTATTGAGAACTTTTGATCCTCCAAAAATGTATTCTCCCACATTTTTTTCAATGGTATGTATGTAGGAATTAATATATTATTTTACATTTTATAAGTATTCAATTATTTTTAATCATTACTTAAATAAGTATTATTAAAACAGATATGTTATAAATTTACACACTGATTTTAAAATACTTGAACTCAAAATAAAATGTATTATCTATAAAATCTATATATAGTCCATTGACCATCTTATTAATAAGGATTGCATAAATATTAACAATAAATTGCACTTGCACAACAAATATAAGTTATTACAAAATCACAAAAGCTATCTTGCTTTTCTTTTATTAAAATGTATAAAATCAATCAAATATTAACTCATTAATAACAAAATTAATAATTATAAAATAGTTAATGAATAAAAATGTATAAAATAAAAAGCATCTTTCTTTTTAATAACAAAAATTAAAAAATAAAACTGGATACACAATGTATTTAATAACAATAATTTATAACTTATAACAGTCTTCGTGTAGGGTAAGGACATATGCCAGGAAATGAAGTTTGTTGTTCTGTATTTTTATTTTGCCCTGAAAATAAATTTATAATAATACATTTTTATTATATGTACTGAAATAATGATTAATAATTAATATAATCATATTATTATAATAAAATCAATGATTATATTTTTTATGAAAAATTTAAGATTATGATACATTTATTTAAAAAAATACTCCAAGTGATGACTTCATAGAATCACAAATGAAATACTTCTATAATTTTTTTATTGTATAACTTATGTAATAAGATTAAAAATACCATGTTAACTATACTTATACACCACATTTTTACCTGTTATTTTAATATTCATTGGTGGTGCATTTAGTAAGTCTCTAATATCCTCAACAATATCCTTTTTATAATACTCTGTCCTTAAAACAACATCATCAAGACCTTTTGGATTGAACTCATTAAATTCCTATCAAATATAAGTAAATATTAAAAAAATTATGAATTGAAACAAACAATTCTTTAAATTTATAGAAAATATTTCAATGATTATGAAAAAAAAACAATAATAAACATCAGCAAAAAAGATTTCATCCTTCAACAGATAGATGTTAAACAGGACACATTTTTAAAATCAATACTAACCAAAATGTTCAACAGTTAATACTTATAAAATAGTAATAAAATAAATTAATTACAAAACAATATTTAAATATACATATATGACATGATAATTACTTACAATAGAAAGTGTTGCATTGGGTGTAATAAAATTTTTTTTGAAATGATTTTTGATAACTTGAATTTCATTGTTGGTATTCAACGGTGGCATGTTTTGTAGTTGAACTTTTATGACAAAATCTTGGAACTAAAAATGTCATGAATTTAAAATTAGAATATAAACATAGATAGGTTAGGTTCAAAACAAACTTTTTAATCTATTAGAATATAATCAACATAATATAAACAGAGTATTTTAGATATTTACATACAAACTAAGAATATAAAAATAATAATGAATGGGTTTATAAACCTATTTTGAGTCTTGTAAGAGAGGCATTTTTAAAGACATTAGAATTGTGCCTATCTTAAATTTCAAACTTAATGCAATATTAAATAAATCATGGAATTTTAGTTTCAAATATAGCTACTATTTTGATGTCACTTAAATTTTTAGAATTTCAGATCATGCAACTATGATTACTGCAACAATTACAGTAATTAAAAAATTAACAATAATAAATTCTCAAATCATTATTTTAATCAAAAATAAATTTTCTCGAGATTTTTTTTTGCTCAAACTACAGGATCTAAAATTTATAAAAATCAAGTGGCTTATTAAAATATAAATTGCTGGATACAACAATTATTATTGTGGTATATTGCAATAACTAACAATTAAAAAATTTAACAAGATATTTACAAGTACATACCCTTGCCTTAAAAATCCTATATTAGAAAAACTCAAAATAGGTTTTCAACTACAAAAGATTATAAAAACTACTTATAACTTTATGATTATTATAAAAAAATATATATATTCCTATAAATTACTTAACTACGTAAATACCTTTTCTAATTCTTCTGGCAAAGCCATTATATCTTCAGCACTAACTAGTTCTGTATTTCCATAATCCAGATAAAAAACATTGTATTCGTTATCAATGATGTCGATTATAATAGCACGAGAATGCATTACTACATTTAATAATGACTGTACACATACTTTATCACCAATCTTCAAGTTTACTTTGGCAATTTCATTATTAGCTAAAAAAAATTAAATTTATAGATTAAATATTTAATTATGTATGCTTAATAAATAAGTTATTATATGACTAAATATACATACTATTTCTATAATATTTCAACATTTTTTTATTAAATGCATTAAAGTTCTCAATAAATTCATATGATGCATCACGAATAAAAATTGAATTGAAGTTTTCAAAATTAGTTATGAAAACAGATGAACCACTTTTAATAGGATGAGATGGTTTTTCCAATGTACTTTCTTTTGGCTCAGGCAGGACTTATATGAAAATAAAATTCACGATTATTACCATTAAATTAAATAAATAAATAAATAATAATAGTAAATTATTACTAATTTTTCTTTCTAATCGTCGCTGCTGAGATATAGGAACAGAAGAAGCATCATCAGAAAATAATTTTTGTACTTCATCATTAATGGACAACTTGCTTTGTAGTTCTTTTAACACAACTTCTTGTTTATGCCATTGATCAGATTTCTTATCATATTCCTATAAAAACAAAACAGTTTAAAATTACTAAATATGTTGTGCCGGTATGATAATCATAGATAAAAAAGATATGGATAGGCCATAACGATCTTATCAGCAGTCATGAAGGGGAACAATTGAGGCCAAATAAGTATACCTATATCGAGTATCGACTATCATTATAAAAGAAGCCTCAATTGACATCCCCTCCAGGCACGCGGCCTCAAATATATTAAACATATGCTTGTCCTATCCATTTCTATTTTATCTATGGGTATGCTATAAAAATTAACATGCCATAATATATGCTTTTCCTTTCAATGAAGATAGATACGGAGTTATCTTAGTATTAAAGATCTTGTTTACACCGGCAAGTGTCACTCTACGAACCATATTTGGCACCTGAAAAAATATAATTATATAAGAAATTACTAATTAATATATTTAATTACTCTAATACAAATGTAATATTGTTTACAAAATAATGTTAACTTTTTATTTTTACAATCTTGTTTTGTAGATTCTACTACATATAATTTACATTTTAATCATGTGTGACATAAAATTATTTAAGTTTCAGTAAAATAATTGTGTTTTATTTCTTGTTTATTAATTAATTATAAATAAATAAAATACCTAAACATTCAAGCACATTTAATTCGAACAAAAAAAAACAACATTTAATTTATGTATGTGAGTACCATTCCACATTCCACATTGGTATCACAGGAAACGAAAAGGAAGACTTGTGCTGATCTTACAATGAAAACTATTCCAAGTCTAGTAAGTCCTTCAATAAACAACTAACAACATAAAAGTTCTAATAAAACTAAAAGAATCCTCTTATCTTAGCAAAATCACTGGAAATCTTACCAATATTAAACAAACTCAAAAATATTTTTAAAAACATAGGCAATTCTACTGACGACAAGATATTGCAATCACCTCAGAATGGCACTACTCCCTCACACACTCATATTTAATTGATAAAGAGCCACAACCAATACACAACAATGCTACAAACCATTAACCATACAATACATAGACACATAGTGGAGAAGTGTACACCAATACACCAACATACACCAAATTGAACATGATTGATGATGAAATTTTAACATAAAAGAAGCACTTAATGAATGCCAAACCAATGAAGAAATAATAAAATTTATAAGTAACATAAAAATTATAAAAATTGTAAATTCACGCATGGGGGGGCTAACGAGGCACACGTCGTTATAGTTGCACCCAGTCACGGAATGGCATATTATTCTTACATCGGCCATCAAATCATTATCTTAGTAATAATATATGATTGTGCAAGTTTGTATGTGTGTCATCTGTTGCACAATCTAATTCTTGACATGCCCGACTGACGAACTTAAGTCGTTATCAGAGGTAGACAATCTATTACAATTGCAAACAGAACATATTTTGGTCGTTCGCGCAGAAGTCTTCTTATTTGGAACAGAATATACAATGTAACATTCAATTTTTAAGAAACACACAATACCTATATTAAATTCAATAACAGGCTAATAACCTACAATATTGAAGCTTTAATATTTAAATTAAAAAAAAACTTGACTAACTTAAATTACAACACATCAGAACCCACTGCCATACTCTATAAACCAGTTAACACATTTTACAAAAAAAAAAAGACATTACAATTAACGTAGTCATTGAAAAGCATGTAGCATTGTGATGTGCATTAAGGTATGATTTTCCTGCAATATCTGGACACGGCACTATAACGCGGTGCTGTTCCACTGTTTGACACTGCAGGGAAACAATATCTTTAAGTCTGATCTTTTCTGTTTGAGAATATTGTTAATAGACAGTGTGCTTTTATAAAATTAGCTGGTGTTATACAAAAAACATAAAAATCATTCTCATAATTTCATTTGTGAAAATAAAAAAGGTTAGAATTAATTTTGACTGATATGTTTGTGTAAACATATTAATTTGTTTTATAGATATTTAACCTTCAGAAAATCGTTATTAGAAACACTTCATTTTATGTTAACAATGTCAGGTAAATTTAATCTGTTAATCATTACATACATTTTTTACTCACTTTATTTAATAGTACATAGTTTGGCAATGAAAATACATTTTTAGGTGGTATCATATCAATTTGACCAATATCAATCAAAAGACATTTAACCCTATTTGTATCATCAAAACATGGTATGTTGACTTTAGCTCTATAAATCCCATTATATTTTGTAGAATATACTGCAACAATGTCATTAGTCTTTGGAGTTATTGGTTTGTAATTTTTACCTATAAAAAATAAAAAAATATTAGTACCTACAAGTTCAATTAAATATTTATTTAAAAATTCATAAGCTGATTAACTAAAAATTAAATGTTAATATTAGTAAAATGCTAATTTTATAATAAAATATCTAATACAAAGGGTGTAACAGAGATAGAACTGACTTTTGGAATAACTTTTGTTCTAATTAATATTTTCAATTATATTTTTATTTATAATTAAGAGACCCCAACGCTACATGTATAATTTAATATTTTTTTTATGTTTATTTTTTAGTACTGAAAATAAAAAATTTAAATTTGATTTAAATTTTTTTGGATAAATTTAAAATAACCAATTTGTGAATCTGATTATAAGAACAATTTTTATGGTAAAAATTTTTAACTAAGTCAAGTAGTGTATTTTTTAGAATATTTTTAAAATATCAATATTTTTTGATTAAATTAATTTGGAACATAATAACTTTATTAAAAATATGATTTTTGATAATTTGCTGACATGAGTATATTTCTTAAATTATTTACTTGTCATATAATATTAAAAATTTCTATTATACATTCATAAATCATAACACTCATAACTGATCATAAGTCTGAGCCCAATTAGGCCCCATCATAAATAATGCTTGTGTAAAATATTACATATCCAAATTTATTTATATCAAAATAGGATTACAAAAAGCAAGCATTAAATACTATTTTTAGTTTAGTTTTGCATATTATACCAAGTTGCACACACTTTTTTACTAAGTTTTAAGTTTACTAAATTACTTGAAACATTTGTATCTTTGGTATAAAAATGTTGGTAAATTGCTTATCTCAGTGTTTCATTTTTTAGTTTTGGAATAATAAATTAAACTTAAAATTGGATCTTACTATTTTCTTCTTTTAGTTGGTCTAAAACATTCTTAAATTCTTCATATAATTTTATTTTTCTTACAAAAATATTGTCAACATTATTTCCAAATAAAAATTCCACATGATCTCCGCTTAAAATTTGCCAATTATTAATATTTGAACCTGAAAATTATTGAAAAATACATTATATTATTTTATCAATTATTTTAAATACATTTAAGGATATGGTATAAACATATTAATTTAAAAATAATTCAAAATTTTTTTTTAAATTACTAGAAAATTATTAATAATTACCTCAAAACAAAAAATACAATTAGAAAACCAATACACATATAAAATAATCTTATAGAACAAAAGTAATAACCACATGTATTATAAAATTAAAGCTTATAAGAAATTATGATTATCTTACCATTACTTTTTGTTACTTGAGCCGGTTTAGATTTATTAGACATGTCAGATTTACTACACATCTTGATTAAATCATCAACAATATCAAGACCATCACTTTGTTTTATTAAATTTACTTCATTTAAATAATTGAAATTGCCCTCATCATATCTCTGTACGAATAATAATACATTTCATATTCATAATTATATAAATGACAAGCGAACTAAGAGAAATAAGAATTTTTATTTAGAATTAAGATAAATAAAATATCTAAATACACAATTTTTCTATATGAGATAATTAATATTAAAATTAAAATGAGTTACTTATAAAGTTAAATTCCTATTTTTATCAGAATAAAATTGCATTAAATGTGTACCAATAAGGTAGACTTATCACTTTAAGATAAAAATTTACATAATCTTAAATATTCATAAGCATCACTTAATCAATATTTTGACAGAACTTTATTTTTACAAATCTTATTTTATAAATGCACATACAATATTTTGTAAAAACTTTTAAATATATTGATTCAAAAATTATATTCATATAATTGATCCATTAAAAAAATGGAATGTAGCAATATATAATATTTTGGTGATGAATACAGTTTTTGAAAGCATAGAGAAGGTTCATGTAAAAAAAATCACAATACTTAGATTGTTGTAACCAACCAACATTTTAATAGTTTTTTAAATGGATTAGCTGATAATATATAATATAAGTGTGCTTAGCTTAAACTTGAAAAAGGGAAAATATTACAATGAATAGTTCAAAATTGGAATTTTATAACTATATTTCAAATTAGGATTAATTAAAAAAACATAATTTAATTATTCAGTATAATTTTAATGCCAATAAAATCCTACACAATCCAATAAGATATTATCAATATTAATGTGATACTATAACTACTAAAATTTATAAAAACACTAAAAAATTATTATGGTATTTCGTGGATTTTGATAAAAAAAAAAAAAGCAAAATAATAAGTGTCCCGTGCATTTCCCTTAAAAATAATATAAAAGGTACGCTAAAATGTCTGAAAAATTAACTGGGTTACTCCGCCCGATTCCTCCTCTGCCTAAGTTGAGCACTGACATTACTACTATATTTCTATGCAATTATGTCTTAAATTAATTTATGGTTTATTACTTTGAACCACATTTTAGTACTTTAAGGCCAAATGTTAAATAAAATAACTGTTGGTACATAAATACTAAAAATATTTTTAATTATTAAAATAAAATGGTTTTGTGGGCGCTTAATTTATATAAAAATATTATAAACAAAAAATTAGCAAATAAAAAAATAATATATTAGGAACTGTTGATGCAAATAGCAATTGACCAATCAACATTCTATTGAAATGGTTAAAAAAAGAAATTTAGTTACATTCTTGAGAGGACGTTATACCCACGTGTATTATCTATCTTTCTAACGTATATCATAGCAAATTTGCGTTCAATAGAACACATTTTGTGATGTTGGCTTAATATTAGAATAAATTTACATATTATCAAATTTAAAGGTAACAACATTATCCAGGAAATGTCATGCTTTTATTGATATTATAATTATAAAATTATATCAATAAAAACATATGACATTTTCTAGATAATATTCTTAGCTTTAAATTTAATTATAGGTAAATTAACTCTAATATTAAAGTAAACATCACAAAAGATGTTCTGCTGAACACAAATTTGCTATGATGTGTGTTAGTAAGACAGAGCCAACACATTCAGGTATAACGTCATCTTAAGTTTTAAAAGTATAGTTTTTTCAAGAAAAAAAATAAGATAACTTACTAAAATTAATGGAATTGGATCATTATGCCACAGGTTATAAAAATAATCTTTAACATCTGAAGTAATTATTAAATCTTGTGTACCTTTAAGACCAACCTTTTGAGCTAAACCAGGAATCTATACATAAATATATTAAATAATAATGTTAATGCATAAATAAAAAAAAATAAAATTAGCTTTAAAACTAAGATATTACATTTTTTAAGGTACTTGGAAGTTCAAAGATATCATCAGCAAGCACATTTATATTCTTTCCAATATCCATTAAAAATACAGAATATTTAAGTCCACATTTATCAAGTACTTTTGCACGGAAAATTTTCTCTTCAAACTTCACTCTTACTATATCCTTATATTTAAGATTCTTTTTTACAACAATATCTAAAATAAATAAAATATTATTTTATGTTAAGTGTTAACTATTGTTATATAATATATCTATACACAGTTATAAGTTTACAATATGCAAATTACAACATACTCAATAATATATTTAAATTTAAATTAACTTATACATACAAAATAATCATTATATTTATTCATAATTTCATATTTAAATTAAATTTTAAAAAAAGTAAAAAGATTGGCAAGTGGTTACCATTCTAATGTACAAGAAGTAACAAGAGGATCACTATACTATGACCCAAAAGAACGCATTATATTTCTGATATAAATAGGTAATATCATAAAATTAATTAAAAACATTTAGAAAATTAAAATCTTATTTGTAGCAGCACAACAAATATTATACTCAAATATGATTTCCACGATTACAACTCTTTGGTTCAGTTTAGGGCAAAAAGCACCTATTATTATTTTATATAAAAAAAGTTTTTTCTGTGCATTGACCGGATGGATTTTTAATATTTACATTTTTTTTTATAAATAAGAGCATGTTTTAATTTAAAATTATTTTGATTATTTTTAACCATTAAAAATTTATTCAAAATTGTAAATATTAAAAATCTATACGGTCAATGCACAGGAAATACTCTTCTTCGATAACTGAACCAGAGTCGTATTCGTGGAAATACGGAGTATCTTTATTTCTATATTATGTGGCAAATAGACAGATAAAACAAATGCTGGTGTAACGGCTCCTTAACAGACTAAGAATAACACTAGTTAAAAACATGTATTGCATAAAAATTATTATTTTTGACCTTAATCCCTACCAGTACCAACTAGATTCAATTTGTTACCAGAAACCACTTCCAAAGTTAAAAATTGAACCATTTTTACTCAAAGGTGATGAAAGATAGAAATAAAAAATAATGACACAAGTCACTGTAAAATATTAAATTTTTATTTGGAATCTTTAGATATATTAGGTTTATTATGCATGCAAATACCAAAAAGGTTAACATTTTAAAAATTGGCTAAGAATACATATTTTAGTATTCTCTATCTTAATCAAATATTCCCATTTCAAATGAAGGTTATCCAGCTAAAATATTTCATGTTTCTAGTTAAACATTTTAATTAAACGCACTGTATATATGCTTGTATGAATTATTAAAAAGTACAAGTAGTATACCTGACACAAATAGAAAAAGTATTAACCAAAATGTATATATAGATAACTTAAAAATCAACACAATTATTGTTTCCAACACACTCATACATCAATATAATTAATTGAGTTAAAACTGATACCTCAAAAAAAAAGTCACTCTGTTTAAGTGTGTGTACCTAGACGACTGTAGAGTATACCTCATCATTGAGTAGGTCATTATGATGGATCCAAGAATATATAATTTGTATACAAACAAATGGTACAGAGCAGCAACAAGGTTTGTTAAGGCTCTATTTTAAGGCTATTTAATAACATAATTTAAAATTTAGAATAACAACTTAGTTATTTTTAAATTTTAAAATTATCTATACAAATTTAGATAGACAATAATACTAATAAACAAATATAATTTTTTACATTACATCTTGTAAATATTATAAATAATTTATATAACTATTACTATTACCTTTTGCCAATTTAGAATCAATCATCATACTATAATTTTCTGGTATAGTATTATTTTTAGAACTTTTACAAAGGTATAGATGATTAAAATCTTCAAAATGACTACAAAAAACAGTATCACCAGTTCTCAATTCAATATTTGATATGATTTCTGGTTCAGGTGAATTTATTAACAATGTCTCATTTTTAGTAAAGTTCTGTTCTTTTTTTATGGATTCTTCTGCAAAAAATATCATAATAAATAGTTAATATATTGACAATAATAATAATTTAAAATAAGTAAGGGCTCATAAACACTCTCCGAGTATGAGAATTTATATACATTATATGATTAAAATAAAATATAACACCAATAATAATTATGATATTATATTCAATTAAAAATATTCACTTTACTAAAATAATAAATACATAGAAAGCACATTGTAAATGTATTCTGTAGAGCACATTCAGTACAGTTGATTTATTGAAGATGTTAGAAGATTTAAAAGTATCAATAATACAATATATTAAGACAATAATAAATAATAAGACATCTTACCAAAAAAAAAAAAAAAAAATGTTATGTCATGTCATGTGTTATAAATGTGAAATATGATTTTAAAAAAAATAAGTAGTTAAGTTTAAATAAAATTATAAGTAATTTAATATTGAAGTCGATAAGTTGGTTATAAAAATAAGTAAATACTTAATTAATTTAAATAATATTAAGTATTTGTTGTTTAATAAAAATAATAATCAATAAGGGATGAAATTAAGTAAAAAAATACCTTTAGTAACCATTGGTTTTCCCAAAATTTTAAATAATTCTTCAAAAATATCAGAACCATTTTTTCTTTTTAAACTAGCTTCATTTAATCCATTCGGGTTTTCTTCATCATATTCCTAAATTATAAAATGTATTAATAAACATATAAATTTAAAATGTAATAACTAACAAAATATATGTGAATCAAGTTAAAAGAAATTGTTTAACTAGAAGTAGTTGTATCAAAAAAAAATTGTTTAATATAATCAATTAATTAATTTAAACACATCTGTAATTATAATATAATTATAATTATAACTGAATATCACATAAAAAAATTAATATAATACATATTATTTTATTTTAACTTTTTATACTTATTATATTTTTTATTTAAATAGATTTTTATTATAAAAACTATTATAAATGAAGAAGCATAGATAACAATAAAAGTAAAAATAAAGACTCAGAATTTAAATGTATACATAACAGAAGTATTAATAGTAAATAGAAAACAATATGGTCTTTTATTAAAGCTGATAATGAAACAAACTTGGAATATTTTATAGGTTCAGATTGATGAGGATATAATAGGTAGTAGAGTATATACAATTATACGAGGACAAGTTATACAAAATTATTTAAGGAGAAATATAGTCTTTGGTAATAAGAACATTAAGAATTGGAGGAAATGTAATTAGCAAGTTTAGATTAAAAATTAATTGTGATAAACTATATAGTTAAAATCGCGTATTTCTTATAAAACATAAGAAAAAACACATAAATATTTGCATTTAATATTTTTAATTAAAAGCTTTATTAAAAACTTGGAGATTTCAACTGTTTGGATTTATCATATAACATATTTTGTTAAAATTTAATATTTTGTTTTAAATCAATATCATTTAATAGTACAAATTAGCAAAATTACCTATTGTCTTTATTTAATCAAATTTAAGTTAATTATATAGATAATACTAAATAAATACTTGCTACACTTAAAATATAATATAGGCACCGATTTGTTATAAATTTTACAAACTATATTTAAATTTTTAAATAATTTTTTTTTTTTGATAATAGGTCAAAATTTCTTCTAACATTAAAGCTAACAACACATCATGTCTTGTTTATTTATACATGTATTACTTTATTACACATATTTTATAAGCCAGTAAAAATACATAAAGAAGTTATGTCTTAAAAATAATATTACAATATACAAATAGTATTTTTATATCAAATGATTAATACAAATAAAAATAAGGTTTTTATTTAAATGAAAAATGGTCTGTAAATAAAAGGTTTTTTATATCATTATCACGGATAAATTTTGTACTTCATTTATGTTTACAAAGAACCGGCTATTATAATTTAAATCTTAAATCCACCACCAATAACAAATATATAAATAATGCTTAAAAATACTTACAATGTATAAAGATTCGTCTTCTAAATCTTCTAAATATTTTGATACTAAATCATTTGATTTTTCAACTATTGGTGATCCTTTAATTCCAATTTTTACAATCAAACCAGGAATCTAAAAAATAAAATAATAATTATATAAATTTATTATACTATATGTATTACTAAAATTATTAAACTTATAATAAATTAATTTTACCAATATAACAACATTAAATTATAAAATATAATAACCTTTTTTAGTTCTTCGGGTAATTCAAAAATTTCATCAGCATAAACAATCTCATCATTTCCAAAATCAATAAAAGAAATATAGAAACGATTATGATCAACTTTTTTAAGTATTTTTGCTCTATACATATTATCAAGAAATATTGCTTTAACAATATCTCCTACTTTAATTTCTATTTGTTTCCTTCTCGCTAAAATTAAAAAAAAATAGTTAATAGTTAGTTGATAGATAGATATGAACAATTGTATTATATTTATCTAACATACAATAACTAGGTGTTTACTTTTTATTATAAATATGAGTAAGTCTAAAAGTGTTGTGTACAACCATATTTGAAAAATAATTAACTATACATTTTAAATTGGCACTTAAATACTAAAATATACATTTCATAATAATAAAAAAACAATATTTTATTTTGTTGGACAATCACAAGGTTGATTCATTTTGAAATCCCAATATAATAATGATTTGTTCATACTTTGAATTATGTACAAATTCTTAAACACTTGCTAATTATTATAGAATGTAGATAAAAAGAACAAAGATATAAATTGATATATTCTATGTATCAAAGATCACAAATTTTAAATTGTATGTTACATAATTTACATACTATAGTTTTGGTATTATTTTCAAAGTTTTGATAGCATTTATATAAATTTACATTTACAGTCAAATTTATTTTATGTTTAGAAGCTAGGTACATATAAAAAAAAACAAGTAATTGTTCTGCTACACTGCAGAAATGTGCCTCATTGAATAGCACTGTAATGGATGTGATTATAAATTAGATATCGTAAGATACAAAAGTTGAGCTTGATCTGAGCTGAAACTATTTTTATTTTATCATACATTTTCATAAATAAAATATTCATAAAATTAAGAAATATGATTTTTACCTAATCTAAGTATAAAAACTAATTAAAGCAAAATAAATAACTGAATTTTCTAATAAATATTTAACATCCTTATAAATCCTACAATAATTAGTTATTGATACTTACAGTTATCTTCTATTGTTCTTGTAGTAACATCATAAAACAGTTTTAAATGTTCTTCAGAACTTCGAGAAACAAATACAGAAGTTGAATCAAGAAAATATCTTAAATTAACTAAATCTCTATTCTTAAGTGGCCCAAATTTAAAGTCTGGTGATTTTTTTTCTTCTTCAATTTTTAAATGAACATTTTCATCAGCTAAAAATTAAACAAAGTATTTAATATATTAGTTTTATGATTTAAAATATATTACATTGAGGTTAAGGGACTACCACAATAGCCAAATTTTAAAAAACTTTATAATAATACAAAGTAAATAAAAATAGTTGGATAGTAGGGCAAAAAATAAGTCATACTTTTTTTAAAATATATACCTTGTATTATATTAATATTATATTATTATTATACAGGGTGATTCTTTTAAGAACAACACTCATCATTTCAAAATGTATTGATGTTTTTTTTAAATATATTTTTACTTAACTTCCCGTTCAAATTTTTTAATACTTTTTACTGTAATAATTTTTAACTTTTTAACTTTTTTAATTTCATATTCTGGAACACAACATTTTACTATGTATTTCGGTACACAAAAATCAAAATTTGGACAATTTGTTTTATATTTAAATTTGTATTTGAAGTTATAACTCATAAGCTACTCGTCTAAATTTCAATTTTTAGGTAACAATTTTTTTTATTATTATTTATTTAATTGCAATTAAATTCCTTATTGTACATTGAACAGAATATAATAGATTACAATGAATAAGAAATACAAAAGATAAATGAAAATAAAGTTGTTAAATATTTACAACCCTCCAATAAGCTCAAAAAGCTTGTGGGGTGAAGGGTTTATCTAAAGAGTTCAAAAAAACAATTTTGCTTTAAAATATGAAAATAAAAATATGTTATCATACAAAAAAATAAAAAACTATATTTTTTAAAAAAGTTAATAGATTTTTAAATGAGTGTTATTTAATAAAAGACATGCCTAGTATATTATATTATATTATAAAATGTTCTAGGACAATAATTAAACAAAAATATCTACTTTTTTTTACTACTTCAATATTTTAAATTTTTATTTCAAAGCTAAATAAAATAATTAAGAAATTGCAATTTAATATCCCTCATAGTAGTATATTTAATTTAGAATACTGACTTGTACAACTATCCATAGTTTTCTTTAATATTTTAACATTCTCTAAATCATGATTATTGTCACATTTAGCATCTACAACATGTGTTTTATTAGAATTTTCAAAATTATTAATTGGTATCTTTTCAACAGGTAATAATTTCAATAATTCAGTGTTTACTAATCTACCAGACTTTAATTCTTTTAGAATAATATTTTCTGAACCATCAATATTTTGTGTTTTGTTTTCCTGGAAAATTTTTTAATTAATAATCAATTTTAATAAAAGCTTAAACAATTAAAAACTTACAATACACAAAACTACACTAGCATTTATTAAATTATCAAAAAAAATTTGAATTTCATCTGTTGTTTTGGCATTTGGGGGAACTTCAATCGCTACTGGAGTTGGTAATTTGGTCTAAGGTAAAATAATTTTAATTAAATTTAAATACATATATATCATAACTTTTTGATATACCTTTATTTTCAATTCATCTGAAAGTTCAAATATTTCATTTGAACTAACAATCTCTGTATTTCCAAAATCAATGTAAGAAACATGGAATTGGTTATTGTCAATATCTAATATTTTAGCTCTATAAAAATCACTGAACAAATGTGAAAATACTTTGACAATATCTCCTATGGCTGGATTTACTTTAGCATTACGATCTAAAAGAAACAATATTTTAATATAAATTGTAATAATTAGCAAATCACTATACACATTATTTTTAATATTATAATAATTTAATTACGTATTAATAAATAGTTCATCCTAATACAAGTAAATACTTAATTCTTAAGAATTTTTAATTTTTAACAAACATAAGATGATACAATTTATAATTTTTTTAAATAATTAATATATTTGATACAATGCACAGATTAAACATAACTAACCTTTACTATCCATGGTCTTTAGAACAATAGGTAAATTATGCATTTCATAATCATTTGCATCATTTTTTACAGCTTTACATAAATAAATATTTTTAAAATCTTTGAAATAAGAAACAATACAATAATCCCCAACTGTTAATGTAATGTTTTCAAAACTGTTGATTAAGCTTTCACTAGATTTGATTATTGTGTCATTGTTTTCACATTTGTTTGAAATTTCTGTTAATATAAAAAAAGGTTAACCTAACACCACATTTTGAATATTAAAAATTACAATTTTCTTACGATTACAAATTAATTGATTTTTATTTGATTTTAAAAACTCTTCAAAAATATTTTCAGAATTATCTTTTCTCCTTAAAATAATTTCTTGATATCTACTGGAATTTCCTTCTTCAAATTCCTAAAATTTACAAATTAAATTAATATTCGATTTTTCCAAATAACCAAGAACAATGTTTAATTTTCTGCATTTCTACATTAAAAAAAAAATATGTATATAAATCAAAGATAGTCGCAGTAAATGAAGTACAAAGAGCAGTTAACCTAACATTCATAACTTCACAAAATTAATTGAAAAATAGTTTTGTGAATATTTAAGGTCTTAACTAATTTAAAAATAGATAAAATTGTTTTAATCACAAAAAGAAAAACTAAAAAATATTACATTATCACTTTCGAATATATTTTTAAGTACATATTTTTATTTATAACACATATATTTGTTTCATTTTATATTTTCAAGTCTACAGCCACATAATATCGATAAAATTACGACCGGTCATTAAGAAACTTCTGATCATCCAGTAAGGTAAAAATATGAATTTAATTTTTGTTTTCACTTTTTATAAATGTGAGCTAATATTTAATAGATTGATGATGAAGAATATTATTGGTAAAAACGACAAAATACCCTTCTTAAATTAATTTCATATAATATTTAATTTAACCTTATGATATAAGTGTATATTTGAAAATAAATGCATATTTTGTAGCATATTACAGTATTTTTAAAAGCATATTTTGTACAGCAGATTATTTGTACATACAAGTTTGTTTCCTGTTGATAACTAATAACTGGAAATCCATTAGTTTATTTACATAATATATCTAAAAATATGACTTAAAACTTACTAAATATAATGGAATTCTTTCGATTTTTTCAATATAAACATCTAAGTCAGGTGTCTTCTTTATTAAAGTTCCTTTAATTCCAATCTTTATAGCTAATCCAGGAATCTACCAAAATAATCATATTATTTAAATAACAATACTAGATTTGATATAAATATACAAATATCTATTAGGTTAGGTCATTAACTTATCCATCAATTTAATGTAATGTAAGTGTTCTTAATCTCTAAACATTTAAAATATAGTTAGATAAAGTGATAAGGCATAAATAAATAAAATTATATTTAATGGAGATAATGAAATTTAAGTAGATGAATTTAATTTTTAGTTATAAATATAAAAGAATCGTGCTTCTCAGATAACACAAGAAAATCATAAATATTGAATATTCATAGAAACTATCATATTTTAAGTATAACACTAAACATAGGATAATATTCTTTCTTTTTCCATATCTTTGTCCTTCATACCTGACTAAATAGTCAGCCATCATCATGCTATACCTCTATAAGGGATGTTCCATACATCTACTTTACTCACACTATTATATCATTTATACTATATCATTCTCTATTCTATTCGTCTTCTATTTGATTTTTCTCTAGCCTCTCTTTCTTTCTATATTAATTTCCATAGTAACTCTTACTGCCTCCATAGTCACCTCTCATAATATGACCAAACCACCTAACTTATACTTCATAATTTTTTCTATAGTAGGTAGCTTTAACCATACTACTCTCTTATTACATCCTATCTAACATTCTTTCTAATAAACCGTAACCTTTAGCAAAACTCAAAAAATAAAAACATAATCTATAATATATTATATTTTACAAAATGCATTCAATATATGATGAGAACAACACACAAATCACAGAAAGACCAATTTTAGAAATAATGAATAAGGATAATGAACCTTAAAATGCATCATACTCAATCATTGATAGAATTAAGTATCTACCTTTAAATGATAAATAATTTTAAACCCTTTAATTTAAAAGTTATTAAATTTATACATAAGTAAAAATGGACAAGACACTGGCCAACAAGTGTCAACAACTATGAATAGATCATATATTATATATAATATGCAACATATATTAACAAAGATAATACAAAATTATAAATACACATATTTATATGTTCAAAAAATTCAATTCATTTTAATATCAAACCTTTAATAAATCATCTGATAGTTCACAAACAGAATTTGCCTCGACAAATTCACAGTATCCAAAATCAATATTTTTAACACAAATCAAATTAACATCAATTTTTTTAATTTTTGCACGATATTGAGATTTTTCAAGCACAATTTTAACAATATCTCCGACAATTAATTCTTTTTTACAAACAGCAGCTAAAAGTCCAAAAAATGATAATTTCATTAATTTGTAAAATATTTAAGAAAAGTTGTCAAAAAATAAACTCACTTTTATCAGTAATAATTTTTAAAATCACATCATTTAATAGTTGTACATCCTTTACAATATATACACTATTCATATCTTCAAAATGTTTTAAAAAAACTATATCGTTATTTTTTAAATGGTTGAGTTGATTATTATTATGAATTATTGAAATATTTTCTTCAACTTGCACAGGCATGATTCCTGATTCATAAAACAATAATAAATTTAAAACATATTATTATTTATTTATTTATGATAAACATATTATGCATATAAGCTTATTTATTATGCAGTCCACAAATAAAATAAAGTATTAATAATAGAAATAATAAGTATCATAATATTACCAGGTTGTATTGATGTGTATTTCATTATATATTTAGAATCAATACATGATCCATTATCTATATCTTTCAATTTTGCATTTTCTAGACAATTTTTAGATCTTTCATCCAACTCCTAAAAAAATAATACATAACATTTTAATTTAAAAACTATACTAAATATAAATAAATTATACATAATATTTATAGAATAATATTTGGAGATCAATATTTGTATTTTTATAAGTTTCTTACACTAAAAATTATGTGGCATTAATCAATATAACTTGTTATTTAATGTAAACATAAATATGATTATTGATTATTAAAATGATTGCTATAATTAACTAATCTAAGAAATTCTATGTTCTTGTTGTTTGATTAATTATAACTATAGAAATATTCAAACATAGAAGAATTTCTAAAAAAAATTTTTTTTTTAATATTAATATACTTATTATACATTACGTACAATCATAAACAGCTTTCCGTTGTCACAAAACTGGTTAAACATATTTTTAATTTGTTCAGTAGTTTGAATATTTTTTAAATCACTGAGTCCTATTTTAACAGCTATTCCAGGCTGAAATTTTACACAAATAAGAATACATATAAATATAGTTTAAATAATGTATGTATAAATAGTAATTGAATTATAATTTTGAATCTAAAACAGACTTAAAACAGACTTAAAAACTATTTGATAAATACTGGTCCCATAAAAATCAGTTATTTGCTTAATAGTTTTTATTTTTCAATTAAATTGCATTAGATGATTCTTCACATAAATTAAAGTATGCAATCTACCAGTTTAACATATAAAATTAGCTGGTTGTGATATCAAGTTTATAAAATATTAATATTATATTAATATTTGATCAGAATACTATCAGGTCATAAAAATAGTCTTTGTAGTTTTTATAATTTGAACCAGTTATAGAATTAAATATGAATTATATGATAATGCAGAAAACTCATTAAATGTAATGTACAACTATTAAACAGACTGAAAAAAGAAATAAAAAGTTTGGAAAACCTGTTTTCCATTTATGCATAACTTACAAGAACATAATGGACAGCACTCAATGATAATGATGAAAATCAAGAAAAGCACATAATTTGAAAAATATTGGTTTTATTTTTGGTGTCACATTTAAAATGTATAAAAGCAATAGATTATTTGATTATAACAAATCCACCTCAATATTTAAAAATAAAATAATAAATTATATGTAAAAAATAAATACCTTCTTCAATTCATTAGCCAATTCATAAATAACATTTGATGAGACAGTTTCAATGTTTCCATAATCAATGTAGAAAACATCATAACTTCCATTATTATTATTTTTTAGTATTTTTGCTCTGAATAAACCATCATTTTGAGACGAAAAAACTTTGACAATATCTCCCACAATAGGATCATACTTAAGTATTTTATCTAATAATTAAAATACATAAATTAGTTAATTGATTTGCAGTTTATTAAAGAGAAATAACAGTGAATATACTTTAAATAAGGTACTTATTGGTTATCTCTAATATCTATTATTACTGTACAACTTATAGTTAGTTTTAATACAATTTTGATTATCAACAATGGTGTTTATGATCGGTGGCGCAAATAGAAAAAAATTACAGGGGGGGCGTATATTATTTAATATTATATACATAAGAAAGTACATAGGTTATTATACTAGGCCTCGGAGAAATTTTGAGAGAGGTTACAGCCCCTTAACCCCTCTCCACTGGTTGAGTCACTGTTAAAGATTATACTTAAAAAACACATTACAAATAGCAATGACTGTCACTTATCAGTTATTTTTTCAAACAATCATTATTAATCATTAATTTTTATAATTGTATACAACCTAAAAATACTTTCCATGACAAAAAAAAATCAGTATATAGTTGATACAAAAATATAATTATAGATATAATAAATAATGAATGCAGCAATCATTGTAGTTATATTCAATTAAAAATTAAAAGTGAGCAGATAATATAGATGTATAAAAAAAAAAATGTTTGCAATGAAAGTTAGTAGTCGTTAATATAATTTGTAATAATAGCTAAGTTTATACTTATTTGGACTAAAGAAACAAGATTAAAGAAATGCTATAAAAAATTGTGTAAAACCTTAATCTTCGAACTTGGATTAAACTATGAGTATTACAATTTAAAATCTATAAAACATAAAGAACTAATATCACAGATAGTCTTAAACGATTAAACTACGATAGTCAAAAGTAAAACTAATAAGTACCAAAAATAATAAAACAAACTTAATTATTTTCAATTTACAAATTTCAGAAATTTTAAAATACCTTGTTTTAATTATAAGACCAGCATGAAATATATTTTAAATATAATTTAATTTAACCTGTACTACAAGCAGTTTTGCATAAAATGTCAAAATCAAAGAAATTATAACTGCCATCTGTGTCACTTTTAATAGCTTTTCCAACATATAAACAAGTGAAATCTTCAAAATAAGTCAAAATGCAATAATCCTCATTTTTTAATGGCATATTGTTAAGTTTTTCTTGACTAAAAATGCTACCTTTTCTGGAACTACTAGATAGATATAAGCTGTA